>NW_027476176.1:300000-586304 GCF_051020955.1 Megalopta genalis | reverse complement strand
CACGATTTAGCTTTAAAACCACTGGAAACAAACGATTTAACTTCAAATTCATGCGAAACACACGATTTTGACTCAAATTCGTGCGAAATAGCGATTTTAAACAAACGATTTAGCTTCAAATTCATACGAAATGAACAATTTAGCTTCAAATTCATGCGAATTACACGATTTAGCTTCAAATTCATGCGAATTACACGATTTAGCTTTAGATCCACGCGAAACAAACGATTTACTTTCAATATAACGCGAAACACGCGATTTGGATTCAAATTCGTGCAAAGTAGCGATTTTTAACAAACGATTTAGCTTCAAATTCATGCGAAATGAACAATTTAGATTCAAATTCATGCGAATTACACGATTTAGCTTTAGATCCACGCGAAACAAACGATTTACCTTCAATATAACGCGAAACACACGATTTGGATAGAAATTCGAGCAAAATAGCGATTTTAAACAAACGATTTTGCTTCAAATTCATGCGAAATGAACAATTTAGCTTCAGATTCATGCTAAATGAACGAATTAACTTCAAATTCACGCGAATTACACGATTTAGCTTTAAAACCACTGGAAACAAACGATTTAACTTCAAATTCATGCGAAACACACGATTTAACTTCAAATTCATGCGAAACACACGATTTTGACTCAAATTCGTGCGAAATAGCGATTTTAAACAAACGATTTAGCTTTAAATTCATGCGAATTACACGATTTAGCTTTAGATCCACGCGAAACAAACGATTTACCTTCAATATAACGCGAAACATACGATCTGGATTCAAATACGTGCGAAATAGCGATTTTAAACAAACTATTTGGCTTCAAATTCATACGAAATGAACAGTTTAGCTGCAAATACATGCGAATTACACGATTTAGTGTTAAATCACCGTGAAACAAACGATTTGACTTCAAATTTATACGAAACACACGATTTTGACTCAAATTCGTGCGAAATCGCGAATTTAAACAAACGATTTAGCTTCAAATTCATACGAAATGAACAGTTTAGCTTCAAATACATGCGATTTACACGATTTAGCTTTAGATCCACGCGAAACAAACGATTTAACTTCAATATAACGCGAAACACACGATTTGGATTTAAATTCGTGCGAAATAGCGGTTTTAAACAAACGATTTAGCTTCAAATTCATGCGAAATGAACAATTTAGATTCAAATTCATGCGAATTAAACGATTAAGCTTTAGATCCACGCGAAACAAACGATTTAACTTCAATATCATGCGAAATATACGATTTGGATTCAAATTCGTGCAAAATAGCGATTTTCAACAAACGATTTAGCTTCAAATTGATACGATATGAACAGTTTGGCTTCAAATACATGCGATTTACACGATTTAGCTTTAGATCCACGCGAAACAAACGATTTAACTTCAATATAACGCGAAACACACGATTTGGATTCAAATTCGTGCAAAATAGCGATTTTAAACAAACGATTTTGCTTCAAATTCATGCGAAATGAACAATTTAGCTTCAGATTCATGCGAAATACACGAATTAGTATTAAATTCACGCGAAACAAACGATTTAACTTCAATATCATGCGAAACATACGATTTGGATTCAAATTCGTGCGATATAGCGATTTTAAACAAACGATTTAGCTTCAAATTCATGCGAAATGAACAATTTAGCTTCAAATTCATGCGAATTACACGATTTAGCTTCAAATTCATGCGAATTACACGATTTAGCTTTAGATCCACGCGAAACAAACGATTTACCTTCAATATAACGCGAAACACGCGATTTGGATTCAAATTCGTGCAAAGTAGCGATTTTTAACAAACGATTTAGCTTCAAATTCATGCGAAATGAACAATTTAGATTCAAATTCATGCGAATTACACGATTTAGCTTTAGATCCACGCGAAACAAACGATTTACCTTCAATATAACGCGAAACACACGATTTGGATAGAAATTCGGGCAAAATAGCGAATTTAAACAAACGATTTCGCTTCAAATTCATACGAAATGAACAGTTTAGCTTCAAATACATGCGAATTTCACGATTTAGCTTTAGATCCACGCGAAACAAACGATTTACCTTCAATAAAACGCGAAACAGACGATTTGGATACAAATTCGAGCAAAATAGCGATTTTAAACAAACGATTTTGCTTCAAATTCATGCGAAAAGAACAATTTAGCTTCAGATTCATGCTAAATGAACGAATTAACTTCAAATTCACGCGAATTACACGATTTAGCTTTAAAACCACTGGAAACAAACGATTTAACTTCAAATTCATGCGAAACACACGATTTAACTTCAAATTCATGCGAAACACACGATTTTGACTCAAATTCGTGCGAAATAGCGATTTTAAACAAACGATTTAGCTTCAAATTCATGCGAAATGAACAATTTAGCTCCAGATTCATGCGAAATACACGAATTAGTATTAAATCCACTGGAAACAAACAATTTAACTTCAATATCATGCGAAACACACAATTTGGATACAATTTCGTGCAAAATAACGATTTTAAACAAACGATTTTGCTTCAAATTCATGCGAGATGAACAATTTAGCTTCAAATTCATGCGAATTACACGATTTAGCTTTAGATCCACGCGAAACAAACGATTTACCTTCAATATAACGCTAAACAGACGATTTGGATACAAATTCGTGCAAAATAGCGATTTTAAACAAACGATTTTGCTTCAAATTCATCCGTAATGAACAATTTAGCTTCAGATTCATGCGAATTACACGATTTAGCTTTAGATCCACGCGAAACAAGCGATTTAACTTCAATATCAAGCGAAACATACGATTTTGATTCAAATTCGTGCAAAATAACGATTTTAAACAAACGATTTGGCTTCAAATTCATGCGAAATGAACAATTTAGCTTCAAATCCAAGCGAAACAAATGATTTTGCTTCAAATACTTGGGATATAAATGATTTAGATTCTACTGCATGCGAAACAAACAAGTTAGATTCAAATCCATGCAAAACACGAGATTTAGATTCAAATCAATGCCGAGTAGAAGTTTTAGCTTCAAATCCATGCGAAACAAATGATTTAGCTTCAAATTAATGCGAAGCAGAAGGTTTAGCTTAAAATCCATACGAAACACATGATTTATCTTCAAAGCAACGCGATGTAGAAGGATTAGCTTCAAATCCATGCGAAACAAATGATTTAGCTTCAAATACTTCAGATATAAATGATTTAGCATCAACTGGAAGCGAGACAAACGAGTTAGCTTCACATTCATGCGAAACACATGATTTAGCTCCAAATCAATGCAAAATAGAAGGTTTATCTTCAATTCCAAGCGAAACAAATGATTTTGCTTCAAATACTTGGGATATAAATGATTTAGATTCAACTGCATGCGAAACAAACAAGTTAGATTCAAATCCATGCAAAACACGAGATTTAGATTCAAATCAATTCCGAGTAGAAGTTTTTGCTTCAAATCCATGCGATACAAATGGTTTAGCTTCAAAAACTTGCGATATAAACGATATAGATTCAAATGCATGCGAAACAAACGAGTTAGCTTCAAATTCATTCAAAACACATTATTTAGCTTCAAATCAATTCGAAGTAGAAGATTTAGCATCAAATCCATGCGAAACAAATGATTTAGCTTGAAATACTTGCGACATAAATGATTTAGCTTCAACTGGAAGCGAAACAAGCGAGTTAGTTTCTACCTCATGCGAAACATATGATTTAACTTCAAATCCACGCGGAGTAGAAAGTTTAGCTTCAAATCCATGCGAAACAAATAATTTAGCTTCAAATACTTGCGATATAAATGATTTAGCTTCAACTGGAGTCGAAAGAATCGAGTTAGATTCAAATCCACACGAAACACATGCTTTATCTTCCAAGCAATGCGAAGTAGAATGTTCAGCTTCAAATCCATGCGAAACAAATGATTTATCTTCAAATACTTGCGATATAAATGATTTAGCTTTAACTGGATGCGAAACAAGCGAGTTAGCTTCAAATCCATGCGAAACACATGATTTGTCTTCAAAGCAATGCGAAGTAGAAGGTTTAGCTTCAAATCCATGCAAAACATTGATTTAGCTCCAAGTACTTGCAATATAAACGATATAGCTTCAAATGCATGCGAAACAAACGAGTCAGCTTCACATTTATTCGAAACACATGATTTAGCTTCAAATCAATGCCAAATTGAAGGTTTAGCTTCAAATCCAAGCGAAACAAATAATTTAGTTTCAAATACTTGCGATATAAATGTTTTATATTCAACTGCATGCGAAACAAACAAGTTAGATTCAAATCCACACGAAACACATGATTTATCTTCCAAGCAATGCGAAGTAGAAGGTTTAGCTTCAAATCCATAAGAAACAAATGATTTAGCTTCAAGTACTAGCGATATAAATGATTTAGCTCCAACTGGAAGCGAAACATGCGAGTTAGCTACAAATCCATGCGAAACAAATGATTTAGCTTCAAGTACTTGCGATATAAACGATATAGATTCAAATGCATGCGATACAAACGAGTTAGCTTCACATTCATTAGAAACACATGACTTAGGTAGAGAGCAATGCGAAGTAGAAGGTTTAGCATCAAATCCATGCGAAACAAATGATTTAGCTTCAAATACTTGCGATATAAATGATTTAGCTTTAACTGGAAGCGAAACAAGCGAGTTAGCTTCAAATCCATGCGAAACACATGATTTGTCTTCAAATCAATGCGAAGTAGAAGGTTTAGCTTCAAATCCATGCGAACCAAATGATTTAGCTTCAAATACATGCGACATAAATGAGTTAGATTCAACTGCATGCCAAACAAACAACTTAGATTCACATTCATTCGAAACACATGATTTGTCTTCAAATCAATGCGAAGTAGAAGATTTAGCTTCAAATCCAAGCGAAACAAATTATTTTGCTTCAAATACTTGCGATATAAATGATTTAGATTCAACTGCATGCGAAACAACATGTTAGATTCAAATCCATGCGAAAAACGAGATTTAGGTTTAAATCAATGCGGAGTAGAAATTTTAGCTGCAAATCCATGCGAAACAAGTGATTTAGCTTCAAATACTTGCGATATAAACGATATATGCATGCTATAGAATATATGCAAATGCATGCTATAGAAACGAGTTAGCTTCACATTCATTCGAAACACATAACTTAAGTTGAAAGCAATGCGAAGTAGAAGGTTCAGCTTCAAATCCATGCGAAACAAATGATTTAGCTTCAAAAACTTGCGATATAAACGATATAGATTCAAATGCATGCGAAACAAACGAGTTAGCTTCAAATTCATTCAAAACACATTATTTAGCTTCAAATCAATTCGAAGTAGAAGATTTAGCATCAAATCCATGCGAAACAAATGTTTTAGCTTGAAATACTTGCGACATAAATGATTTAGCTTCAACTGGAAGCGAAACAAGCGAGTTAGTTTCTAACTCATGCGAAACACATGATTTAACGTCAAATCCACGCGGAGTAGAAGGTTTAGCTTCAAATCCATGCGAGACAAATAATTTAGCTTCAAATACTTGCGATATAAATGATTTAGCTTAAACTGGAGGTGAAAGAATCGAGTTAGATTCAAATCCACACGAAACACATGATTTATCTTCCAAGCAATGCGAAGTAGAAGGTTCAGCTTCAAATTCATTCAAAACACATTATTTAGCTTCAAATCAATTCGAAGTAGAAGAATTAGCATCAAATCCATGCGAAACAAATGATTTAGCTTGAAATACTTGCGACATAAATGATTTAGCTTCAACTGGAAGCGAAACAAGCGAGTTAGTTTCTAACTCATGCGAAACACATGATTTAACTTCAAATCCACGCGGAGTAGAAGGTTTAGCTTCAAATCCATGCGAAACAAATAATTTAGCTTCAAATACTTGCGATATAAATGATTTAGCTTCAACTGGAGGCGAAACAATCGAGTTAGATTCAAATCCACACGAAACACATGATTTATCTTCCAAGCAATGCGAAGTAGAAGGTTTAGCTTCAAATCCATGAGAAACAAATGATTTAGCTTCAAGTACTAGCGATATAAATGATTTAGCTCCAACTGGAAGCGAAACATGCGAGTTAGCTACAAATCCATGCGAAACAAATGATTTAGCTTCAAGTACTTGCGATATAAACGATATAGATTCAAATGCATGCGATACAAACGAGTTAGCTTCACATTCATTAGAAACACATGACTTAGGTAGAGAGCAATGCGAAGTAGAAGGTTTAGCATCAAATCCATGCGAAACAAATGATTTAGCTTCAAATACTTGCGATATAAATGTTTTAGCTTTAACTGGAAGCGAAACAAGCGAGTTAGCTTCAAATCCATGCGAAACACATGATTTGTCTTCAAATCAATGCGAAGTAGAAGGTTTAGCTTCAAATCCATGCGAACCAAATTATTTAGCTTCAAATACATGCGACATAAATGAGTTAGATTCAACTGCATGCCAAACAAACAACTTAGATTCACATTCATTCGAAACACATGATTTGTCTTCAAATCAATGCGATGTAGAAGGTCTAGCTTCAAATCCAAGCGAAACAAATAATATAGCATCAAATATTTGCGATATAAATGATTTAGATTCAACTGGAAGCGAGACAAACTAGTTAGCTTCACATTCATGCGAAACACATGATTTAGCTTCAAATCAATGCGAAATAGAAGGTTTAGCTTCAAATCCGAGCGAAACAAATGATTTTGCTTCAAATACTTGGCATATAAATGATATCGATTCAACTGCATGCGAAACAAACAAGTTAGATTCAAATCCATGCAAAACACGAGATTTAGATTCAAATCAATTCCGAGTAGAAGTTTTAGCTTCAAATCCATGCGATACAAATGATTTAGCTTCAAAAACTTGCGATATAAACGATATAGATTGAAATGCATGCGAAACAAACGAGTTAGCTTCAAATTCATTCAAAACACATTATTTAGCATCAAATCAATTCGAAGGAGCAGATTTAGCATCAAATCCATGCGAAACAAATGATTTAGCTTGAAATACTTGCGACATAAATGATTTAGCTTCAACTGGAAGCGAAACAAGCGAGTTAGTTTCTAACTCATGCGAAACACATGATTTAACTTCAAATCCACGCGGAGTAGAAAGTTTAGCTTCAAATCCATGCGAAACAAATAATTTAGCTTCAAATACTTGCGATATAAATGATTTACCTTCAACTGGAGGCGAAACAATCGAGTTAGATTCAAATCCACACGAAACACATGATTTATCTTCCAAGCAATGCGAAGTAGAAGGTTCAGCTTCAAATCCATGCGAAACAAATGATTTAGCTTCAAATACTTGCGATATAAATGATTTAGCTTTAACTGGAAGCGAAACAAGCGAGTTAGCTTCAAATCCATGCGAAACACATGATTTGACTTCAAAGCAATGCGAAGTAGAAGGTTTAGCTTCAAATCCATGCAAAACATTGATTTAGCTTCAAGTACTTGCGATATAAACGATATAGCTTCAAATGCATGCGAAACAAACGAGTCAGCTTCACATTCATTCGAAACACATGATTTAGCTTCAAATCAATGCCAAATAGAAGGTTTAGCTTCAAATCCAAGCGAAACAAATAATTTAGTTTCAAATACTTGCGATATAAATGTTTTAGATTCAACTGCATGCGAAACAAACAAGTTAGATTCAAATCCACGCGAAACACATGATTTATCTTCCAAGCAATGCGAAGTAGAAGGTTTAGCTGCAAATCCATGCGAAACAAATGATTCTGCTTCAAATACTAGCGATAAAAAATGATTTAGCTCCAAGTGGAAGCGAAACATGCGAGTTAGCTTCAAATCCGTGCGAAACAAATGATTTAGCTTCAATTACTTGCGATTTAAACGATATAGATTCAACTGCATGCGAAACATACAACTTAGATTCACATTCATTCGAAACACATGATATAGCTTCAAATCAATGCGAAGTAGAAGATTAAGCTTCAAATCCAATCGAAACAAATGATTTTGCTTCAAATACTTCCGATATAAATGATTTAGCTTCAACTGGAATCGAGACAAACGAGTAAGGTTCACATTAATGCGAAACACATGATTTAGCTTCAAATCAATACAAAATAGAAGGTTTAGCTTCAAATCCAAGCGAAACAAATGATTTTGCTTCAAATACTTGGGATATAAATGATTTAGATTCAACTGCATGCGAAACAAACAAGTTAGATTCAAATCCATGCAAAACACGAGATTTAGATTCAAATCAATGCCGAGTAGAAGTTTTAGCTTCAAATCCATGCGAAACAAATGATTTAGCTTCAAATTAATGCGAAGTAGAAGGTTTAGCTTAAAATCCATGCGAAACACATGATTTATCTTCAAAGCAACGCGATGTAGAAGGATTAGCTTCAAATCCATGCGAAACAAATGATTTAGCTTCAAATACTTCAGATAAAAATGATTTAGCTTCAACTGGAAGCAAGACAAACGAGTTAGCTTCACATTCATGCGGAACACTTGATTTAGCTTGAAATCAATGCGAAGTAGAAGGTTTAGCTTCAAATCCATGCGAAACAAATGATTTACCTTCAAATACTACCGACATAAATGATTTAGCTTCAACTGGAAGCGAGACAAACGAGTTAGCTTCACATTCATGCGAAACACATGATTTAGCTCCAAATCAATGCAAAATAGGAGGTTTATCTTCAAATCCAAGCGAAACAAATGATTTTGCTTCAAATACTTGGGATATGAATGATTTCGATTCAACTGCATGCGAAACAAACAAGTTAGATTCAAATCCTTGCAAAACACGAGATTTAGATTCAAATCAATTCCGAGTAGAAGTTTTAGCTTCAAATCCATGCGATACAAATGATTTAGCTTCAAAAACTTGCGATATAAACGATATAGATTCAAATGCATGCGAAACAAACGAGTTAGCTTCAAATTCATTCAAAACACATTATTTAGCTTCAAATCAATTCGAAGTAGAAGATTTAGCATCAAATCCATGCGAAACAAATAATTTAGCTTCAAATACTTGCGATATAAATGATTTAGCTTCAACTGGAGGCGAAACAATCGAGTTAGATTCAAATCCACACGAAACACATGATTTATCTTCCAAGCAATGCGAAGTAGAAGGTTTAGCTTCAAATCCATGAGAAACAAATGATTTAGCTTCAAGTACTAGCGATATAAATGATTTAGCTCCAACTGGAAGCGAGACAAACGAGTTAGGTTCACATTCATGCGAAACACATGATTTAGCTTCAAATCAATACAAAATAGAAGGTTTAGCTTCAAATCCAAGCGAAACAAATGATTTTGCTTCAAATACTTGGGATATAAATGATTTAGATTCAACTGCATGCGAAACAAACAAGTTAGATTCAAATCCATGCAAAACACGAGATTTAGATTCAAATCAATGCCGAGTAGAAGTTTTAGCTTCAAATCCATGCGAAACAAATGATTTAGCTTCAAATTAATGCGAAGTAGAAGGTTTAGCTTCAAATCCATGCGAAACACATGATTTATCTTCAAAGCAACGCGATGTAGAAGGATTAGCTTCAAATCCATGCGAAACAAATGATTTAGCTTCAAATACTTCAGATATAAATGATTTAGCTTCAACTGGAAGCGAGACAAACGAGTTAGCTTCACAGTCATGCGAAACACATGATTTAGCTTCAAATCAATGCAAAATAGAAGGTTTAGCTTCAAATCCAAGCGAAGCAAATAATATAGCTCCAAATACTTGCGATATAAATGATTTAGATTCAACTGGAAGCGAGACAAACGAGTTAGCTTCACATTCATGCGAAACACATGATTTAGCTCCAAATCAATGGAAAATAAAAGGTTTATCTTCAAATCCAAGCGAAACAAATGATTTTGCTTCACATACTTGGGATATAAATGATTTAGATTCAACTGCATTCGAAACGAACAAGTTAGATTCAAATCCATGCAATACACGAGATTTAGATTCAAATCAATGCCGAGTAGAAGTTTTAGCTTCAAATCCATGCGAAACAAATGATTTAGCTTCAAATAATTGCGATATAAACGATATAGATTCAAATGCATGCGAAACAAACGAGTTAGCTTCAAATCCACGCGAAACACATGATTTATCTTCCAAGCAATGCGAAGTAGAAGGTTTAGCTGCAAATCCATGCGAAACAAATGATTCTGCTTCAAATACTAGCGATAAAAAATGATTTAGCTCCAACTGGAAGCGAAACATGCGAGTTAGCTTCAAATCCGTGCGAAACAAATGATTTAGCTTCAATTACTTGCGATTTAAACGATATAGCTTCAAATGCATGCGAAACAAACGAGTTAGCTTCAAATCCATGCGAAACACATGATTTGTCTTCAAATCAATGCGAAGTAGAAGGTTTAGCTTCAAATCCATGCGAAACAAATGATTTAGCTTCAAATACATGCGATATAAATGATTTAGATTGAACTGCATGCGAAACAAACAACTTAGATTCACATTCATTCGAAACAAATGATTTAGCTTCAAATCAATGCCAAGTAGAAGGTTTAGCTTCAAATCCAAGCGAAACAAATGATTTTGCTTCAAATACTTGGGATATAAATGATTTAGATTCAACTGCATGCGAAACAAACAAGTTAGATTCAAATCCATGCAAAACACGAGATTTAGATTCAAATCAATTCCGAGTAGAAGTTTTAGCTTCAAATCCATGCGAAACAAATGATTTAGCTTCAAATACTTCCGATATAAATGATTTAGCTTCAACTGGAAGCGAGACAAACGAGTTAGTTTCACATTCATGCGAAACACATGATTTATCTTCAAATCAATACAAAATAGAAGGTTTAGCTTCAAATCCAAGCGAAACAAATGATTTTGCTTCAAATACTTGGGATATAAATGATTTAGATTCAACTGCATGCGAAACAAACAAGTTAGATTCAAATCCATGCAAAACACGAGATTTAGATTCAAATCAATGCCGAGTAGAAGTTTTAGCTTCAAATCCATGTGAAACAAATGATTTAGCTTCAAATATTTGCGATATAAATGATTTAGCTTCAACTGCATGCGAAACAATCGAGTTAGATTCAAATCCAAGCGAAACACATGACAAAGCTTCAAATCAGTGCGAGGTAGAAGGTTTAGCTTCAAATCCATGCGAAACAAATGATTTAGCTTCAAATACTTGCGATATAAATGATTTAGCTTCAAATACTTGCGATATAAACGATATTGTTTCAAATGCATGTGATACAAACGAGTTAGCTTCGCATTCATTCGAAACACATGACTTAGGTTGAAAGCAATGCGAAGTAGAAGGTTTAGCTTCAAATCCCTGCGAAACAAATGATTTAGCTTCAAATACTTGCGATATAAATGATGTAGCTTTAACTGGAAGCGAAACAAGCGAGTTAGCTTCAAATTCATGCGAAACACATGATTTATCTTCCATGCATTGCGAAGTAGAAGGTTTAGCTTCAAATCCATGCGAAGCAAATGATTTAGCTTCAAATAGTTGCGATATAAACGTTATAGCTTCAAATGCATGCGAAACAAACGAGTTAGCTTCACAGTCATTCGAAACACATGATTTATTTTCAAATTAATGCGAAGTAGAAGGTTTAGCTTCAAATCCATGCGAAACAAATGATTTACCTTCAAATACTTGGGACGTAAATGATATAGGATTCCAATGCATGCGAAATAATCGCGTTAGCTTCAAATCCACGCGAAACACATGACTTAGCTTCAAATCAATGCAATGTTGAAGTTTTAGCTTCAAATCCATGCGAAACAAATGATTTAGATTCAAGTACTTGCGATATAATCGATATAGCTTCAAATGCATGCGATACAAACGAGTTAGCTTCACATTCATGCGGAACACATAATTTAGCTTCAAATCAATGCGAAGTAGAATGTTTAGCTTCAAATCCATGCGAAACAAATGATTCACCTTCAAATACTGGCGACATAAATGATTTGGATTCAACTGAATGCGAAACAAACGAGTTAGCTTCAAATCCACGCGAAACATATGATTTATCTTCCATGCATTGCGAAGTAGAAGGTTTAGCTTCAAATCCATGCGAATCAAATGATTTAGCGTCAAATACATGCGATATAAATGATTTAGATTGAACTGCATGCGAAACAAACACCTTAGATTCACATTCATTCGAAACAAATGATTTAGCTTCAAATCAATGCCAAGTAGAAGGTTTAGCTTCAAATCCAAGCGAAACAAATAATTTATCTTCAAATACTTGCGATATAAATGATTTAGATTCAACAACATGCGAAACAAACGAGTTAGCTTCAAATCCACGCGAAACACATGATTTATCTTCCATGCATTGCGAAGTAGAAGGTTTAGCTTCAAATCCATGCAAAACAAATGATTTAGCTTCAAATACATGCGATATAAATGATTTAGATTGAACTGCATGCGAAACAAACAACTTAGATTCACATTCATTCGAAACACATGATTTAGCTTCAAATCAATGCGAAGTAGAAGATTTAGCTTCAAATCCAAGCGAAACAAATAATTTATCTTCAAATACTTGCGATATAAATGATTTAGATTCAACAACATGCGAAACAAACGAGTTAGCTTCAAATCCACGCGAAACACATGATTTATCTTCCATGCATTGCGAAGTAGAAGGTTTAGCTTCAAATCCATGCAAAACAAATGATTTAGCTTCAAATACATGCGATATAAATGATTTAGATTGAACTGCATGCGAAACAAACAACTTAGATTCACATTCATTCGAAACACATGATTTAGCTTCAAATCAATGCGAAGTAGAAGATTTAGCTTCAAATCCAAGCGAAACAAATGATTTTGCTTCAAATACTTGCGATATAAATGATTTAACTTCAACTGGAAGCGAGACAAACGAGTCAGCTTCACATCCATGCGAAACACAAATGATTTAGCTTCAAATCAATACAAAATATAAGGTTTAGCTTCAAATCCAAGTGAAACAAATGATTTTGCTTCAAATACTTGGGATATAAATGATTTAGATTCAACTGCATGCGAAACAAACAAGTTAGATTCAAATCCATGCAAAACACGAGATTTAGATTCAAATCAATGCCGAGTAGAAGTTTTAGCTTCAAATCCATGCGAAACAAATGATTTAGCTTCAAATATTTGCGATATAAATGATTTAGCTTCAACTGCATGCGAAACAATCGAGTTAGATTCAAATCCAAGCGAAACACATGACAAAGCTTCAAATCAGTGCGAAGTAGAAGGTTTAGCTTCAAATCCATGCGAAATAAATGATTTAGCTTCAAATACATCCGATATAAATGATTTAGCTCCAACTGGAAGCGAGACAAACGAGTTAGCTTCACATTCATGCGAAACACATGATTTAGATCCAAATCAATGCAAAATAGGAGGTTTATCTTTAAATCCAAGCGAAACAAATGATTTTGCTTCAAATACTTGGGATATAAATGATTTAGATTCAACTGCATGCGAACCGAACAAGTTAGATTCAAATCCATGCAAAACACGAGATTTAGATTCAAATCAATGCCGAGTAGAAGTTTTAGCTTCAAATCCATGCGAAACAAATGATTTAGCTTCAAATAATTGCGATATAAACGATATAGATTCAAATGCATGCGAAACAAACGAGTTAGCTTCAAATCCACGCGAAACACATGATTTATCTTCCAAGCAATTCGAAGTAGAAGGGTTAGCTGCAAATCCATGCGAAACAAGTGATTTAGCTTCAAATGCTCGCGATATAAACGATATAGCTTCAAATGCATGCGATACAAACGAGTTAGCATCAAATCCACGCGAAACACATGACAAAGTTTCAAATCAGTGCGAGGTAGAAGGTTTAGCTTCAAATCCATGCGAATCAAATGATTTAGCTTCAAGTACTAGTGATATAAATGATTTAGCTCCAACTGGAAGCGAAACATGCGAGTTAGCTTCAAATCCATGCGAAACACATGATTTATCTTCCATGCATTGCGAAGTAGAAGGTTTAGCTTCAAATCCATGCGAAGCAAATGATTTAGCTTCAAATAGTTGCGATATAAACGTTATAGCTTCAAATGCATGCGAAACAAACGAGTTAGCTTCACAGTCATTCGAAACACATGATTTATTTTCAAATTAATGCGAAGTAGAAGGTTTAGCTTCAAATCCATGCGAAACAAATGATTTACCTTCAAATACTTGGGACGTAAATGATATAGGATTCCAATGCATGCGAAATAATCGCGTTAGCTTCAAATCCACGCGAAACACATGACTTAGCTTCAAATCAATGCAATGTTGAAGTTTTAGCTTCAAATCCATGCGAAACAAATGATTTAGATTCAAGTACTTGCGATATAATCGATATAGCTTCAAATGCATGCGATACAAACGAGTTAGCTTCACATTCATGCGGAACACATAATTTAGCTTCAAATCAATGCGAAGTAGAATGTTTAGCTTCAAATCCATGCGAAACAAATGATTCACCTTCAAATACTGGCGACATAAATGATTTGGATTCAACTGAATGCGAAACAAACGAGTTAGCTTCAAATCCACGCGAAACATATGATTTATCTTCCATGCATTGCGAAGTAGAAGGTTTAGCTTCAAATCCATGCGAATCAAATGATTTAGCGTCAAATACATGCGATATAAATGATTTAGATTGAACTGCATGCGAAACAAACACCTTAGATTCACATTCATTCGAAACAAATGATTTAGCTTCAAATCAATGCCAAGTAGAAGGTTTAGCTTCAAATCCAAGCGAAACAAATAATTTATCTTCAAATACTTGCGATATAAATGATTTAGATTCAACAACATGCGAAACAAACGAGTTAGCTTCAAATCCACGCGAAACACATGATTTATCTTCCATGCATTGCGAAGTAGAAGGTTTAGCTTCAAATCCATGCAAAACAAATGATTTAGCTTCAAATACATGCGATATAAATGATTTAGATTGAACTGCATGCGAAACAAACAACTTAGATTCACATTCATTCGAAACACATGATTTAGCTTCAAATCAATGCGAAGTAGAAGATTTAGCTTCAAATCCAAGCGAAACAAATAATTTATCTTCAAATACTTGCGATATAAATGATTTAGATTCAACAACATGCGAAACAAACGAGTTAGCTTCAAATCCACGCGAAACACATGATTTATCTTCCATGCATTGCGAAGTAGAAGGTTTAGCTTCAAATCCATGCAAAACAAATGATTTAGCTTCAAATACATGCGATATAAATGATTTAGATTGAACTGCATGCGAAACAAACAACTTAGATTCACATTCATTCGAAACACATGATTTAGCTTCAAATCAATGCGAAGTAGAAGATTTAGCTTCAAATCCAAGCGAAACAAATGATTTTGCTTCAAATACTTGCGATATAAATGATTTAACTTCAACTGGAAGCGAGACAAACGAGTCAGCTTCACATCCATGCGAAACACAAATGATTTAGCTTCAAATCAATACAAAATATAAGGTTTAGCTTCAAATCCAAGTGAAACAAATGATTTTGCTTCAAATACTTGGGATATAAATGATTTAGATTCAACTGCATGCGAAACAAACAAGTTAGATTCAAATCCATGCAAAACACGAGATTTAGATTCAAATCAATGCCGAGTAGAAGTTTTAGCTTCAAATCCATGCGAAACAAATGATTTAGCTTCAAATATTTGCGATATAAATGATTTAGCTTCAACTGCATGCGAAACAATCGAGTTAGATTCAAATCCAAGCGAAACACATGACAAAGCTTCAAATCAGTGCGAAGTAGAAGGTTTAGCTTCAAATCCATGCGAAATAAATGATTTAGCTTCAAATACATCCGATATAAATGATTTAGCTCCAACTGGAAGCGAGACAAACGAGTTAGCTTCACATTCATGCGAAACACATGATTTAGATCCAAATCAATGCAAAATAGGAGGTTTATCTTTAAATCCAAGCGAAACAAATGATTTTGCTTCAAATACTTGGGATATAAATGATTTAGATTCAACTGCATGCGAACCGAACAAGTTAGATTCAAATCCATGCAAAACACGAGATTTAGATTCAAATCAATGCCGAGTAGAAGTTTTAGCTTCAAATCCATGCGAAACAAATGATTTAGCTTCAAATAATTGCGATATAAACGATATAGATTCAAATGCATGCGAAACAAACGAGTTAGCTTCAAATCCACGCGAAACACATGATTTATCTTCCAAGCAATTCGAAGTAGAAGGGTTAGCTGCAAATCCATGCGAAACAAGTGATTTAGCTTCAAATGCTCGCGATATAAACGATATAGCTTCAAATGCATGCGATACAAACGAGTTAGCATCAAATCCACGCGAAACACATGACAAAGTTTCAAATCAGTGCGAGGTAGAAGGTTTAGCTTCAAATCCATGCGAATCAAATGATTTAGCTTCAAGTACTAGTGATATAAATGATTTAGCTCCAACTGGAAGCGAAACATGCGAGTTAGCTTCAAATCCATGCGAAACACATGATTTATCTTCAAAGGAACGCGAAGTAGAAGGATTAGCTTCAAATTCATGCGAAACAAATGATTTAACATCAAAAACTTCCGATATAAATGATTTAGCTTCAACTGGAAGCGATACAAACGAGTTAGCTTCACATTCATGCGAAACACATGATTTAGCTTCAAATCAATGCAAAATAGAAGGTTTAGCTTCAAATCCAAGCGAAACATATGATTTTGCTTCAAATACCTGGGATATAAATGATTTCGATTCAACTGCATGCGAAACAAATGATTTAGCTTAAGATAATTGCGATGTGAACGATTTAACTTTAACTGGAAGCGAAACGAGCGAGTTAGCTTCAAATCCAAGCGAAACAAATGATTTTGCTTCAAATACTTGGGATATAAATGATTTAGATTCAACTGCATGCGAAACAAACAAGTTAGATTCAAATCCATGCAAAACACGAGATTTAGATTCAAATCAATTCCGAGTAGAAATTTTAGCTTCAAATCCATGCGAAACAAATGATTTAGCTTTAAATACTTGCGATATAAACGTTATAGCTTCAAATGCATGCGAAACAAACGAGTTAGCTTCACAGTCATTCGAAACACATGATTTAGCTTCAAATCAATGCGAAGTAGAAGGTTTAGCTTAAAATCCAAGCGAAACAAATAATTTAGCTTAAAATAATTGCGATGTAAATGATTTAGTTTTAACTGGAAGCGAAACGAGCGAGTTAGCTTCAAATCCATGCGAAACACATGATTTGCATTCAAAGGAATACGAAGTAGAAGGTTTAGCTTCAAATCCATGTCAAACATTGATTTAATTTCAAATACTAGCGATATAAATGATTTAGCTTCAACTGGAAGCGGGACAAACGAGTTAGCTTCACAGTCATTCGAAACACATGATTAATTTTCAAATTAATGCGAAGTAGAAGGTTTAGCTTCAAATCAATGCGAAACAAATGATTTAGCTTCAAGTACTAGCGATATAAACAATATAGCTTCAAATGCATGCGAAACAAACGAGTTAGCTTCACATTCATTCGAAACACATGATTTAGAATCAAATCAACGCGAAGTAGAAGATTTAGCTTCAAATCCATGCGAAACAAATGATTTAGCTTCAAATACTTGTGATATAAATGATTTAGCTTCAACTGCATGCGAAACGATCGAGTTAGATTCAAATCCACGCGAAACACATGACAAAGTTTCAAATCAGTGCGACGTAGAAGGTTTAGCTTCAAATCCATGCTAATCAAATGATTTAGCTTCAAGTACTAGCGATATAAATGATTTAGCTCCAACTGGAAGCGAAACATGCGAGTTAGCTTCAAATCCATGCGAAACAAATGATTTAGCTTCAAGTACTTGAGATTTAAACGATATAGCGTCAGATGCATGCGAAACAAACGAGTTAGCTTCACAGTCATTCGAAACACATGATTTATCTTCAAATTAATGCGAAGTAGAAGGTTTAGCTTCAAAGCAATGCGAAACAAATGATTTTGCTTCAAGTACTAGCGATATAAACAATATAGCTTCAAATGCATGCGAAACAAACGAGTTAGCATCACTTTCATTCGAAACACATGATTTAGCTTCAAATCAATGCGAAGTAGAAGATTTAGATTCAAATCCAAGCGAAACAAATGATTTTGCTTCAAATACTTGCGATATAAATGATTTAGATTCAACTGCATGCGAACAAACATGTTAGATTCAAATCCATGCGAAAAACGAGGTTTAGATTTAAATCAGTGCGGAGTAGAAGTTTTAGCTGCAAATCCATGCGAAACAAATGATTTAGCTTCAAATACTTGCGATATAAATGATTTAGATTCAACTGCATGCGAAACAAACAACTTAGATTCACATTCATTCGAAACACATGATTTAGCTTCAAATCAATACGAAGTAGAAGATTTAACTTCAAATCCAAGCGAAACAAATGATTTTGCTTCAAATACTTGCAATATAAATGATTTAGATTCAACTGCATCCGAAACAAATGATTTAGCTTCAAGTACTAGCCATATAAATGATTTAGCTCCAACTGGAAGCGAAACATGCGAGTTAGCTTCAAATCCATGCGAAACAAATAATTTAGCTTCAAGTACTTGCGATATAATCGATATAGCTTCAAATGCATGCGAAACAAACGAGTTAGCTTCACATTCATTCGAAACACATGATATAGCTTCAAATCAGTGCGAGGTAGAAGGTTTAGCTTCAAATCCATGCGAATCAAATGATTTAGCTTCAAGTACTTGCGATATAATCGATATAGCTTCAAATGCATGCGAAACAAACGAGTTAGCTTCACATTCATTCGAAACACATGATTTAGCTTCAAATCAGTGCGAGGTAGAAGGTTTAGCTTCAAATCCATGCGAATCAAATGATTTAGCTTCAAGTACTAGCGATATAAACGATATAGCTACAAATGCATGCGAAACAAACGAGTTAGCTTCACATTCATTCGAAACACATGATTTAGCTTCAAATCAATGCGAAGTAGAAGATTTAGCTTGAAATCCAAGCGAAACAAATGATTTTGCTTCAAATACTTTGGATATAAATGATTTAGATTCAACTGCATGCGAAACAAACAAGTTAGATTCAAATCCATGCAAAACACGAGATTTAGATTCAAATCAATTCCGAGTAGAAACTTTAGCTTCAAATCCATGCGAAACAAATGATTTAGCTTCAAATACTTGCGACATAAATGATTTAGATTCAACTGCATGCGAAACAAATTAGTTAGCTTCAAATCCACGCGAAACACATGATTTATCTTCCATGCATTGCGAAGTAGAAGGTTTAGCTTCAAATCCATGCGAAATAAATGACTTAGCTTCAAATACTTGCGATATAAATGATTTAGCTTCAACTGGAAGCGAGGCAAACGAGTTAGCTTCACATTCATGCGAAACACATGAATTAGCTTGAAATAAATGCGGAGTAGAAGGTTTACATTCAAATCCCTGCGAAACAAATTGTTTAGCTTGAAATACTTGTGATATATATGATTTAGCAGCAACTGGTAGCGAAACAAGCGAGTTAGATTCAAATCCATGCGAAACGCATGATTTAGCTTCAAATTAATGCGAAGTAGAAGGTTTAGCTTCAAACCATACGAAACAAACGAGTTACCTTCACATTCATGCAAAACACGTGATTTAGATTCAAATCAATGTGAAGTATACGGCTTAGCTTCAAATCCATGCCAAACAAACGATTTAGCTTCAAATACTTGCGATATAAATTATTTAGCTTCAACTGCATACGAAACACATGATTTGGATCGAGTCAATGCGAAGTGGAAGGTTTAGCTTCAAATCCATGCGAAACAAATGATTTAGCTTCAAATACTTGCGATATAAATGATTTAGCTCCAACTGGAAGCGAAACATGCGAGTTACCTTCAAATCCATGCGAAAGAAATGATTTAGCTTCAACTACTTGCGATATAAATGATTTAGTTTCAACTGAAAGCTAAACAAACGAGTTAGCCTCTAATCCATGCGAAACACATGATTTGTCTTCAAAGCAATGCGAACCACATGATTTAGCTTCAAATCAATGCGGAGAGAAGGTTTATCTTCAAATCCATGCAAAACAAATGATTTAGCTTCAAATACTTCCGATATAAGTGATTTAGCTTCAACTGGAAGCGAGACAAACGAGTTAGCTTCACATTTATGCGAAACAAATGATTTAGCTTCAAATACTTGCGATATAAATGATCTAGAATCAACTGCATGCGAAACAAACAAGTTAGATTCAAATCCATTTGAAACACGAGATTTACTTTTAAATCAATGCGGAGTAGAAGTTTTAGCTACAAATCCATGCGAAACAAATGATTTAGCTTCAAATACTTGCGAAATAAACGATATAGCTTCAAATGCATGCGAAACAAACGAGTTAGCTTCACATTCATTCGAAACACGCGATTTAGCTTCAAATCAATGCGAAGTAGAAGGGTTAGCTTCAAATCCATGCGAAACACATGATTTAGATTCAAATCAATGCGGAATAGAAGGTTTAGCTTCAAATGCATGCGAAACACGTGATTTAGCCTTAAATCAATGCGAAGTAGAAGGTTTAGCTTCAAATCCATGTGAAACAAATGATTTAGCTTCAAATACTTGTGATATATATGATTTAGCTGCAACTGGAAGCGAAACAAGCGTGTTAGATTCAAATCCATGCGAAACGCATGATTTAGCTTCAAATCAATGCGAAGTAGAAGGTTTAGCTTCAAATCCATGCGAAACAAACGAGTTTAATTCACATTCATGCAAAACACGTGATTTAGATTCAAATCAATGTGAAGTAGACGGCTTAGCTTCAAATCCATGTAAAACAAACGATTTAGCTTCAAATACTTGCCATATAAATTATTTAGCTTCAACTGCATACGAAACACATGATTTGGCTCGAGTCAATGCGATGTGGAAGGTTTAGCTTCAAATCCATGCGAAACACATGACTTAGCTTCTAATCAATATGGAGTAGAAGGTTTAGCTTCAAATGCATGCGAAACAGAAGATTTAGCTTCAAATCAAGGCGGAATAGAAGGTTTAGCTTCAAATGCATGCGAAAAACATGATTTAGATTCGAACCAATGCGGAGTAGAAGCTTGAGCTTCAAATCCATGCGAAACAATTGATTTAGCTTCAAATCAATGAGAAGTAGAAGGTTAAGCTCCAAATCTATAAGAAACAAATGATTTAGCATCAAATGCTTGCAACATAAATGATTTAGACTCAACTGCAGCGAAACAAACATGTTAGTTTCAAATCCATGCGAAAAACGAGATTTAGATTTAAATCAATACGGAGTAGAAGTTTTAGCTACAAATCCATGCGAAACAAATGATTTAGCTTAAAATACTTGCGATATAAACGATATAGCTTCAAATGCATGCGATACAAACGAGTTAGCTTCACATTCATTCGAAACACATGACTTAGGTTGAAAGCAATGCGAAGTAGAAGGTTTAGCTTCAAAACCATGCGAAACAAATGATTTGGCTTCAATTAATTGCGATGTAAATGATTTAGCTTTAACTAGAAGCGAAACAAGCGAGTTAGCTTCAAATCCATGCGAAACAAATGATTTAGCTTCAAATACATGCGATATAAATGATTTAGATTCAACTGCATGCGAAACAAACAACTTAGATTCACATTCATTCGAAACACATGATATAGCTTCAAATCAGTGCGAGGTAGAAGGTTTAGCTTCAAATCCATGCGAATCAAATGATTTAGCTTCAAGTACTTGCGATATAATCGATATAGCTTCAAATGCATGCGAAACAAACGAGTTAGCTTCACATTCATTCGAAACACATGATTGTAGCTTCAAATCAGTGCGAGGTAGAAGGTTTAGCTTCAAATCCATGCGAATCAAATGATTTAGCTTCAAGTACTAGCGATATAAACGATATAGCTACAAATGCATGCGAAACAAACGAGTTAGCTTCACATTCATTCGAAACACATGATTTAGCTTCAAATCAATGCGAAGTAGAAGATTTAGCTTGAAATCCAAGCGAAACAAATGATTTTGCTTCAAATACTTTGGATATAAATGATTTAGATTCAACTGCATGCGAAACAAACAAGTTAGATTCAAATCCATGCAAAACACGAGATTTAGATTCAAATCAATTCCGAGTAGAAACTTTAGCTTCAAATCCATGCGAAACAAATGATTTAGCTTCAAATACTTGCGACATAAATGATTTAGATTCAACTGCATGCGAAACAAATTAGTTAGCTTCAAATCCACGCGAAACACATGATTTATCTTCCATGCATTGCGAAGTAGAAGGTTTAGCTTCAAATCCATGCGAAATAAATGACTTAGCTTCAAATACTTGCGATATAAATGATTTAGCTTCAACTGGAAGCGAGGCAAACGAGTTAGCTTCACATTCATGCGAAACACATGAATTAGCTTGAAATAAATGCGGAGTAGAAGGTTTACATTCAAATCCCTGCGAAACAAATGATTTAGCTTGAAATACTTGTGATATATATGATTTAGCAGCAACTGGTAGCGAAACAAGCGAGTTAGATTCAAATCCATGCGAAACGCATGATTTAGCTTCAAATTAATGCGAAGTAGAAGGTTTAGCTTCAAACCATACGAAACAAACGAGTTACCTTCACATTCATGCAAAACACGTGATTTAGATTCAAATCAATGTGAAGTATACGGCTTAGCTTCAAATCCATGCCAAACAAACGATTTAGCTTCAAATACTTGCGATATAAATTATTTAGCTTCAACTGCATACGAAACACATGATTTGGATCGAGTCAATGCGAAGTGGAAGGTTTAGCTTCAAATCCATGCGAAACAAATGATTTAGCTTCAAATACTTGCGATATAAATGATTTAGCTCCAACTGGAAGCGAAACATGCGAGTTACCTTCAAATCCATGCGAAAGAAATGATTTAGCTTCAACTACTTGCGATATAAATGATTTAGTTTCAACTGAAAGCTAAACAAACGAGTTAGCCTCTAATCCATGCGAAACACATGATTTGTCTTCAAAGCAATGCGAACCACATGATTTAGCTTCAAATCAATGCGGAGAGAAGGTTTATCTTCAAATCCATGCAAAACAAATGATTTAGCTTCAAATACTTCCGATATAAGTGATTTAGCTTCAACTGGAAGCGAGACAAACGAGTTAGCTTCACATTTATGCGAAACAAATGATTTAGCTTCAAATACTTGCGATATAAATGATCTAGAATCAACTGCATGCGAAACAAACAAGTTAGATTCAAATCCATTTGAAACACGAGATTTACTTTTAAATCAATGCGGAGTAGAAGTTTTAGCTACAAATCCATGCGAAACAAATGATTTAGCTTCAAATACTTGCGAAATAAACGATATAGCTTCAAATGCATGCGAAACAAACGAGTTAGCTTCACATTCATTCGAAACACGCGATTTAGCTTCAAATCAATGCGAAGTAGAAGGGTTAGCTTCAAATCCATGCGAAACACATGATTTAGATTCAAATCAATGCGGAATAGAAGGTTTAGCTTCAAATGCATGCGAAACACGTGATTTAGCCTTAAATCAATGCGAAGTAGAAGGTTTAGCTTCAAATCCATGTGAAACAAATGATTTAGCTTCAAATACTTGTGATATATATGATTTAGCTGCAACTGGAAGCGAAACAAGCGTGTTAGATTCAAATCCATGCGAAACGCATGATTTAGCTTCAAATCAATGCGAAGTAGAAGGTTTAGCTTCAAATCCATGCGAAACAAACGAGTTTAATTCACATTCATGCAAAACACGTGATTTAGATTCAAATCAATGTGAAGTAGACGGCTTAGCTTCAAATCCATGTAAAACAAACGATTTAGCTTCAAATACTTGCCATATAAATTATTTAGCTTCAACTGCATACGAAACACATGATTTGGCTCGAGTCAATGCGATGTGGAAGGTTTAGCTTCAAATCCATGCGAAACACATGACTTAGCTTCTAATCAATATGGAGTAGAAGGTTTAGCTTCAAATGCATGCGAAACAGAAGATTTAGCTTCAAATCAAGGCGGAATAGAAGGTTTAGCTTCAAATGCATGCGAAAAACATGATTTAGATTCGAACCAATGCGGAGTAGAAGCTTGAGCTTCAAATCCATGCGAAACAATTGATTTAGCTTCAAATCAATGAGAAGTAGAAGGTTAAGCTCCAAATCTATAAGAAACAAATGATTTAGCATCAAATGCTTGCAACATAAATGATTTAGACTCAACTGCAGCGAAACAAACATGTTAGTTTCAAATCCATGCGAAAAACGAGATTTAGATTTAAATCAATACGGAGTAGAAGTTTTAGCTACAAATCCATGCGAAACAAATGATTTAGCTTAAAATACTTGCGATATAAACGATATAGCTTCAAATGCATGCGATACAAACGAGTTAGCTTCACATTCATTCGAAACACATGACTTAGGTTGAAAGCAATGCGAAGTAGAAGGTTTAGCTTCAAAACCATGCGAAACAAATGATTTGGCTTCAATTAATTGCGATGTAAATGATTTAGCTTTAACTAGAAGCGAAACAAGCGAGTTAGCTTCAAATCCATGCGAAACAAATGATTTAGCTTCAAATACATGCGATATAAATGATTTAGATTCAACTGCATGCGAAACAAACAACTTAGATTCACATTCATTCGAAACACATGATTTAGCTTCAAATCAATGCGAAGTAGAAGATTTAGCTTCAAATCCAAGCGAAACAAATGATTTAGCTTCAAATACTTCCGATATAAGTGATTTAGCTTCAACTGGAAGCGAGACAAACGAGTTAGCTTCACATTTATGCGAAACAAATGATTTAGCTTCAAATACTTGCGATATAAATGATCTAGAATCAACTGCATGCGAAACAAACAAGTTAGATTCAAATCCATTTGAAACACGAGATTTACTTTTAAATCAATGCGGAGTAGAAGTTTTAGCTACAAATCCATGCGAAACAAATGATTTAGCTTCAAATACTTGCGACATAAACGATATAGCTTCAAATGCATGCGAAACAAACGAGTTAGCTTCACATTCATTCGAAACACACGATTTAGCTTCAAATCAATGCGAAGTAGAAGGGTTAGCTCCAAATCCATGCGAAACAAATGGATTTAGCTTCAAATACTTGCGATATAAATGATTTAGCTTCAACTGGAAGCGAGACAAACGAGTTAGTTTCACATTTATGCGAAACAAATGATTTAGCTTCAAATACTTGTGATATAAATGATTTAGCTTCAACTGGAAGTGAAACAAGCGAGTTAGCTTCAAATCCATGCGAAACACATTATTTCACTTCAAAGTAACGCAAAGTAGAATGTTTAGCTTCAAATCTATGCGAAACAAATGATTTAGCTTCAAATCCATGCGAACCACGTGATATAGCTTCAAATGAATGCGGAGTAGAAGGTTAATCTTCAAATCCATGCGAAACACATGACTTAGCTTCAAATCAATGCGATGTAGAAGGTTTATCTTCAAATCCATGCGAAACAAACGATTTAGCTTGAAATACTTGCGATATAAATAATTTAGCTTCAACTGAAAGCGAATCAAACGAGTTATCTTCAAATCCATGCGAAACACATGACTTAACTTAAAATCAATGCGGAGTAGAAGGTTTAGCTTCAAATGCATGCGAAACACATGATTTACCTTCAAATCAATGCAGAATAGAAGGTTTAGCTTCAAATGCATGCGAAACACATGATTTAGATTCGAACCGTGCGGAGTAGAAGCTTGAGCTTCAAATCCATGCGAAACAATTGATTTGGCTTCAAATCAATGAGAAGTAGAAGGTTAAGCTTCAAATCTATAAGAAACAAATGATTTAGCATCAAATGCTTGCGACATAAATGATTCAGCTTCAACTGCATGCGAAACAAAAGATTTATATTCAAATCCACGCGAAACGCATGATTAAGCTTCAAATGCATACGAAACACATGATTTAGCTTCGAGTCAATGCGAAGTGGAATTCTTAGCTTCAAATCTATGCGAAACAAATGATTTAGCTTCACATACTTGCGATATAAATGATTTAGCTTCAACTGAAAGCGAAAAAAACGAGTTATCTTCAAATCCATGCGAAACACATGACTTGGCTTGAAATAAATGCGGTGTAGAAGGTTTACATACAAATCCCTGCGAAACAAACGATTTAGCTTCAAATACTTGCGATATAAATGATTTAGCTTCAAATGCATGCGAAACAAACGAGTTAGCTTCAAATCCATGCGAAACACATGAATTAGCTTCTAATCAATGCAGAGTAGAAGGTTTAGCTTCAAAAGCATGCGAAACACATGATTTAGCTTCAAATCAATGCGAAGTAGAAGGTTTAGCGTCAAATCCATGCGAAACACATGACTTAGCTTGATATCAATGCGGAGTAGAAGGCATAGCCTCAAATGCATGCGAAACACATGACTTAGCTTCTAATCAATGCGGAGTAGAAGGTTTAGCTTCAAATGCGTGCGGAGCACATGATTTAGCTTCAAATCAATGCCAAGAAGAAGGTTTAGCTTCAAATCCATGCGTAATAAATGATTTAACTTCAAATACTTGCGATATAAATGATGTAGCTTTAACTGGAAGCGAAACAAGCGAGTTAGCTTCAAATCCATGCGAAACACATGATTTATCTTCCATGCATTGCGAAGTAGAAGGTTTAGCTTCAAATCCATGCGAAACAAATGATTTAGCTTCAAATACTTGCGATATAAATGATGTAGCTTTAACTGGAACCGAAACAAGCGAGTTAGCTTCAAATGCATGCGAAACACATGATTTAGCTTCAAATCAATGCCAAGAAGAAGGTTTAGCTTCAAATCCATGCGTAATAAATGATTTAACTTCAAATACTTGCGATATAAATGATGTAGCTTTAACTGGAAGCGAAACAAGCGAGTTAGCTTCAAATCCATGCGAAACACATGATTTATCTTCCATGCATTGCGAAGTAGAAGGTTTAGCTTCAAATCCATGCGAAACAAATGATTTAGCTTCAAATACATGCGATATAAATGATATAGATTGAACTGCATGCGAAACAAACAACTTAGATTCACATTCATTCGAAACAAATGATTTAGCTTCAAATCAATGCCAAGTAGAAGGTTTAGCTTCAAATCCAAGCGAAACAAATGATTTTGCTTCAAATACTTGCGATATAAATGATTTAGCTTCAACTGGAAGCGAGACAAACGAGATAGCTTCACATTCATGCGAAACACATGATTTAGCTTCAAGTCAACACAAAATAGAAGGTTTAGCTTCAAATCCAAGCGAAACAAATGATTTTGCTTCAACTACTTGCGATATAAATGATTTAGTTTCAACTGAAAGCGAAAAAAACGAGTTATCTTCAAATCCATGCGAAACACATGACTTAGCTTGAAATAAATGCGGTGTAGAAGGTTTACATACAAATCCCTGCGAAACAAACGATTTAGCTTCAAATACTTGCGATATAAATGATTTAGCTTCAAATGCATGCGAAACAAACAAGTTAGATTCAAATCCATTTGAAACACGAGATTTACTTTTAAATCAATGCGGAGTAGAAGTTTTAGCTACAAATCCATGCGAAACAAATGATTTAGCTTCAAATACTTGCGACATAAACGATATAGCTTCAAATGCATGCGAAACAAACGAGTTAGCTTCACATTCATTCGAAACACACGATTTAGCTTCAAATCAATGCGAAGTAGAAGGGTTAGCTCCAAATCCATGCGAAACAAATGGATTTAGCTTCAAATACTTCCGAAATAAATGATTTAGCTTCATCTGGAAGCGAGACAAACGAGTTAGCTCCAAATCCATGCGAAACAAATGATTTAGCTTCAAATACTTGCGATATAAATGATTTAGCTTCAACTGCATGCGAAACAAAAGATTTATATTCAAATCCACGCGAAACGCATGATTAAGCTTCACATACTTGCGATATAAATGATTTAGCTTCAACTGAAAGCGAAAAAAACGAGTTATCTTCAAATCCATGCGAAACACATGACTTAGCTTGAAATAAATGCGGTGTAGAAGGTTTACATACAAATCCCTGCGAAACAAACGATTTAGCTTCAAATACTTGCGATATAAATGATTTAGCTTCAAATGCATGCGAAACAAACGAGTTAGCTTCAAATCCATGCGAAACACTTGAATTAGCTTCTAATCAATGCGGAGTAGAAGGTTTAGCTTCAAAAGCATGCGAAACACATTATTTAGCTTCAAATCAATGCGATGTAGAAGGTTTAGCTTCAAATCCATACGGAACACATGACTTGGCTTGAAATAAATGCGGAGTAGAAGGTTTACACACAAATCCCTGCGATACATGTGATTTAGATTGAAATACTTGCGATATAATTGATTTAGCTTCAACTGCATGCGAAACAAATAGTTAGATTCAATGCCACGTGAAACACATGATTAAGCGTTCAATGCAAATGAAACACATGATTTGGCTTCGAATCAATGCGAAGTTGAAGGTTTACCTTTAAATCCATGCGAAACAAACGATTTAGCTTCAAATACTTGCGATATAAATGATTTAGCTTCAACTGCATGCGAAACAAACGAGTTAGCTTCAAATCCATGCGAAACACATGACTTAGCTTGAAATCAATGCGAAGTAGAAGGTTTAGCTTCAAATGCATGCGAAACAAATGATTTAGCTTCACATTCTTGCGGTATAAATGATTTAGCTTCACTGAAAGCGAAATAAACGAGTTATCTTCAAATCCATGAGAAACACATGACTTAGCATGAAATAAATGCGGAGTAGAAGGTTTACATTCAAACCCCTGCGAAACAAATGATTTAGCTTGAAATACTTGCCATATAAATGATTTAGCTTCAACTGCATGCGAAACAAACGAGTTAGCGTCAAATCCATGCGAAACACATGTCTTAGCTTGATATCAATGCGGAGTAGAAGGCATAGCTTCAAATGCATGCGAAACACATGACTTAGCTTCTAATCAATGCGGAGTAGAAGGTTTAGCTTCAAATCCATGTGAAACAAATGATTTAGCTTCAAATACTTGTGATATATATGATTTAGCTGCAACTGGAAGCGAGAAAAGCGAGTTAAATTCAAATCCATGCGAAACGTATGATTTGGCTTCAAATCAATGCGAAGTAGAAGGTTTAGCTTCAAATCCATGCGAAACAAAACGAGTTTAATTCACATTCATGCAAAACACGTGATTTAGATTCAAATCAATGTGAAGTAGACGGCTCAGCTTCAAATCCATGTCAAACAAACGATTTAGCTTCAAATACTTGCGATATAAATTATTTAGCTTCAACTGCATACGAAACACATGATTTGGCTCGAGTCAATGCGATGTGGAAGGTTTAGCTTCAAATCCATGCGAAACAAGTGATTTAGCTTCAAATCAATGCGATCTAGAAAGATTAGCTTCAAATCCATGCGAAACAAATGATTTAGCTTCACATACTTGCGGTATAAATGATTTAGCTTCAACTGAAAGCGAAACAAACGAGTTATCTTCAAATCCATGCGAAACACATGATTTAGCCATAAATCAATGCGAAGTAGAAGGTTTAGCTTCAAATCCATGCGAAACAAACGAGTTACCTTCACATTCGTGCAAAACACGTGATTTAGATTCAAATCAATGTGAACTAGACGGCTCAGCTTCAAATCCATGCCAAACAAACGATTTAGCTTCAAATACTTGCGATATAAATTGTTTAGCTTCAACTGCATACGAAACACATGATTTGGCTCGAGTCAATGCGATGTGGAAGGTTTAGCTTCAAATCCATGCGAAACAAGTGATTTAGCTTCAAATCAATGCGATGTAGAAGGTTTATCTTCAAATCCATGCGAAACAAACGATTTAGCTTGAAATACTTGCGATATAAATAATTTAGCTTCAACTGAAAGCGAATCAAACGAGTTATCTTCAAATCCATGCGAAACACATGACTTAACTTAAAATCAATGCGGAGTAGAAGGTTTAGCTTCAAATGCATGCGAAACACATGATTTACCTTCAAATCAATGCAGAATAGAAGGTTTAGCTTCAAATGCATGCGAAACACATGATTTAGATTCGAACCGTGCGGAGTAGAAGCTTGAGCTTCAAATCCATGCGAAACAATTGATTTGGCTTCAAATCAATGAGAAGTAGAAGGTTAAGCTTCAAATCTATAAGAAACAAATGATTTAGCATCAAATGCTTGCGACATAAATGATTCAGCTTCAACTGCATGCGAAACAAAAGATTTATATTCAAATCCACGCGAAACGCATGATTAAGCTTCAAATGCATACGAAACACATGATTTAGCTTCGAGTCAATGCGAAGTGGAATTCTTAGCTTCAAATCTATGCGAAACAAATGATTTAGCTTCACATACTTGCGATATAAATGATTTAGCTTCAACTGAAAGCGGAAAAAACGAGTTATATTCAAATCCATGCGAAACACATGACTTGGCTTGAAATAAATGCGGTGTAGAAGGTTTACATACAAATCCCTGCGAAACAAACGATTTAGCTTCAAATACTTGCGATATAAATGATTTAGCTTCAAATGCATGCGAAACAAACGAGTTAGCTTCAAATCCATGCGAAACACATGAATTAGCTTCTAATCAATGCAGAGTAGAAGGTTTAGCTTCAAAAGCATGCGAAACACATGATTTAGCTTCAAATCAATGCGAAGTAGAAGGATTAGCGTCAAATCCATGCGAAACACATGACTTAGCTTGATATCAATGCGGAGTAGAAGGCATAGCCTCAAATGCATGCGAAACACATGACTTAGCTTCTAATCAATGCGGAGTAGAAGGTTTAGCTTCAAATGCGTGCGGAGCACATGATTTAGCTTCAAATCAATGCGAAGTAGAAGGTTTAGCTTCAAATCCATGTGAAACAAATGATTTAGCTTCAAATACTTGTGATATATATGATTTAGCTGCAACTGGATGCGAGAAAAGCGAGTTAGATTCAAATCCATGCGAAACGTATGATTTGGCTTCAAATCAATGCGAAATAGAAGGTTTAGCTTCAAATCCATGCGAAACACATGACTTGGCTTGAAATAAATGCGGAGTAGAAGGTTTACCCACAAATCCCTGCGATACATGTGATTTAGATTGAAATACTTGCGATATAAATGATTTAGCTTCAACTGCATGCGAAACAAATAGTTAGATTCAATTCCACGTGAAACACATGATTAAGCGTCCAATGCAAACGAAACACATGATTTGGCTTCGAGTCAATGCGAAGTTGAAGGTTTAACTTTAAATCCATGCGAAACAAACGATTTAGCTTCAAATACTTGCGATATAAATGATTTAGCTTCAACTGCATGCGAAACAAACGAGTTAGCTTCAAATCCATGCGAAACACATGACTTAGCTTGAAATCAATGCGAAGTAGAAGGTTTAGCTTCAAATCCATGCGAAACACATGATTTAGATTCAAATCAATGCGGAATAGAAGGTTTAGCTTCAAATGCATGCGAAACACGTGATTTAGCCTTAAATCAATGCGAAGTAGAAGGTTTAGCTTCAAATCCATGTGAAACAAATGATTTAGCATCAAATACTTGTGATATATATGATTTAGCTGCAACTGGAAGCGAAACAAGCGTGTTAGATTCAAATCCATGCGAAACGCATGATTTAGCTTCAAATCAATGCGAAGTAGAAGGTTTAGCTTCAAATCCATGCGAAACAAACGAGTTTAATTCACATTCATGCAAAACACGTGATTTAGATTCAAATCAATGTGAAGTAGACGGCTTAGCTTCAAATCCATGTAAAACAAATGATTTAGCTTCAAATACTTGGCATATAAATTATTTAGCTTCAACTGCATACGAAACACATGATTTGGCTCGAGTCAATGCGATGTGGAAGGTTTAGCTTCAAATCCATGCGAAACACATGACTTAGCTTCTAATCAATATGGAGTAGAAGGTTTAGCTTCAAATGCATGCGAAACAGAAGATTTAGCTTCAAATCAAGGCGGAATAGAAGGTTTAGCTTCAAATGCATGCGAAACACATGATTTAGATTCGAACCAATGCGGAGTAGAAGCTTGAGCTTCAATTCCATGCGAAACAATTGATTTAGCTTCAAATCAATGAGAAGTAGAAGGTTAAGCTCCAAATCTATAAGAAACAAATGATTTAGCATCAAATGCTTGCGACATAAATGATTTAGATTCAACTGCATGCGAAACAAACATGTTAGATTCAAATCCATGCGAAAAACGAGATTTAGATTTAAATCAATACGGAGTAGAAGTTTTAGCTACAAATCCATGCGAAACAAATGATTTAGCTTAAAATACTTGCGATATAAACGATATAGCTTCAAATGCATGCGATACAAACGAGTTAGCTTCACATTCATTCGAAACACATGACTTAGGTTGAAAGCAATGCGAAGTAGAAGGTTTAGCTTCAAATCCATGCGAAACAAATGATTTAGCTTCAAATACTTGCGATATAAATGATGTAGCTTTAACTGGAACCGAAACAAGCGAGTTAGCTTCAAATGCATGCGAAACACATGATTTAGCTTCAAATCAATGCCAAGAAGAAGGTTTAGCTTCAAATCCATGCGTAATAAATGATTTAACTTCAAATACTTGCGATATAAATGATGTAGCTTTAACTGGAAGCGAAACAAGCGAGTTAGCTTCAAATCCATGCGAAACACATGATTTATCTTCCATGCATTGCGAAGTAGAAGGTTTAGCTTCAAATCCATGCGAAACAAATGATTTAGCTTCAAATACATGCGATATAAATGATATAGATTGAACTGCATGCGAAACAAACAACTTAGATTCACATTCATTCGAAACAAATGATTTAGCTTCAAATCAATGCCAAGTAGAAGGTTTAGCTTCAAATCCAAGCGAAACAAATGATTTTGCTTCAAATACTTGCGATATAAATGATTTAGCTTCAACTGGAAGCGAGACAAACGAGATAGCTTCACATTCATGCGAAACACATGATTTAGCTTCAAGTCAACACAAAATAGAAGGTTTAGCTTCAAATCCAAGCGAAACAAATGATTTTGCTTCAACTACTTGCGATATAAATGATTTAGTTTCAACTGAAAGCGAAAAAAACGAGTTATCTTCAAATCCATGCGAAACACATGACTTAGCTTGAAATAAATGCGGTGTAGAAGGTTTACATACAAATCCCTGCGAAACAAACGATTTAGCTTCAAATACTTGCGATATAAATGATTTAGCTTCAAATGCATGCGAAACAAACAAGTTAGATTCAAATCCATTTGAAACACGAGATTTACTTTTAAATCAATGCGGAGTAGAAGTTTTAGCTACAAATCCGTGCGAAACAAATGATTTAGCTTCAAATACTTGCGACATAAACGATATAGCTTCAAATGCATGCGAAACAAACGAGTTAGCTTCACATTCATTCGAAACACACGATTTAGCTTCAAATCAATGCGAAGTAGAAGGGTTAGCTCCAAATCCATGCGAAACAAATGGATTTAGCTTCAAATACTTCCGAAATAAATGATTTAGCTTCATCTGGAAGCGAGACAAACGAGTTAGCTCCAAATCCATGCGAAACAAATGATTTAGCTTCAAATACTTGCGATATAAATGATTTAGCTTCAACTGCATGCGAAACAAAAGATTTATATTCAAATCCACGCGAAACGCATGATTAAGCTTCACATACTTGCGATATAAATGATTTAGCTTCAACTGAAAGCGAAAAAAACGAGTTATCTTCAAATCCATGCGAAACACATGACTTAGCTTGAAATAAATGCGGTGTAGAAGGTTTACATACAAATCCCTGCGAAACAAACGATTTAGCTTCAAATACTTGCGATATAAATGATTTAGCTTCAAATGCATGCGAAACAAACGAGTTAGCTTCAAATCCATGCGAAACACATGAATTAGCTTCTAATCAATGCGGAGTAGAAGGTTTAGCTTCAAAAGCATGCGAAACACATTATTTAGCTTCAAATCAATGCGATGTAGAAGGTTTAGCTTCAAATCCATACGGAACACATGACTTGGCTTGAAATAAATGCGGAGTAGAAGGTTTACACACAAATCCCTGCGATACATGTGATTTAGATTGAAATACTTGCGATATAATTGATTTAGCTTCAACTGCATGCGAAACAAATAGTTAGATTCAATGCCACGTGAAACACATGATTAAGCGTCCAATGCAAATGAAACACATGATTTGGCTTCGAGTCAATGCGAAGTTGAAGGTTTACCTTTAAATCCATGCGAAACAAACGATTTAGCTTCAAATACTTGCGATATAAATGATTTAGCTTCAACTGCATGCGAAACAAACGAGTTAGCTTCAAATCCATGCGAAACACATGACTTAGCTTGAAATCAATGCGAAGTAGAAGGTTTAGCTTCAAATGCATGCGAAACAAATGATTTAGCTTCACATTCTTGCGGTATAAATGATTTAGCTTCACTGAAAGCGAAATAAACGAGTTATCTTCAAATCCATGAGAAACACATGACTTAGCATGAAATAAATGCGGAGTAGAAGGTTTACATTCAAACCCCTGCGAAACAAATGATTTAGCTTGAAATACTTGCCATATAAATGATTTAGCTTCAACTGCATGCGAAACAAACGAGTTAGCGTCAAATCCATGCGAAACACATGTCTTAGCTTGATATCAATGCGGAGTAGAAGGCATAGCTTCAAATGCATGCGAAACACATGACTTAGCTTCTAATCAATGCGGAGTAGAAGGTTTAGCTTCAAATCCATGTGAAACAAATGATTTAGCTTCAAATACTTGTGATATATATGATTTAGCTGCAACTGGAAGCGAGAAAAGCGAGTTAAATTCAAATCCATGCGAAACGTATGATTTGGCTTCAAATCAATGCGAAGTAGAAGGTTTAGCTTCAAATCCATGCGAAACAAAACGAGTTTAATTCACATTCATGCAAAACACGTGATTTAGATTCAAATCAATGTGAAGTAGACGGCTCAGCTTCAAATCCATGTCAAACATACGATTTAGCTTCAAATACTTGCGATATAAATTATTTAGCTTCAACTGCATACGAAACACATGATTTGGCTCGAGTCAATGCGATGTGGAAGGTTTAGCTTCAAATCCATGCGAAACAAGTGATTTAGCTTCAAATCAATGCGATCTAGAAAGATTAGCTTCAAATCCATGCGAAACAAATGATTTAGCTTCACATACTTGCGGTATAAATGATTTAGCTTCAACTGAAAGCGAAACAAACGAGTTATCTTCAAATCCATGCGAAACACATGATTTAGCCATAAATCAATGCGAAGTAGAAGGTTTAGCTTCAAATCCATGCGAAACAAACGAGTTACCTTCACATTCGTGCAAAACACGTGATTTAGATTCAAATCAATGTGAACTAGACGGCTCAGCTTCAAATCCATGCCAAACAAACGATTTAGCTTCAAATACTTGCGATATAAATTGTTTAGCTTCAACTGCATACGAAACACATGATTTGGCTCGAGTCAATGCGATGTGGAAGGTTTAGCTTCAAATCCATGCGAAACAAGTGATTTAGCTTCAAATCAATGCGATCTAGAAAGATTAGCTTCAAATCCATGCGAAACAAATGATTTAGCTTCACATACTTGCGGTATAAATGATTTAGCTTCAACTGAAAGCGAAACAAACGAGTTATCTTCAAATCCATGCGAAACACATGATTTAGCCATAAATCAATGCGAAGTACAAGGTTTAGCTTCAAATCCATGCGAAACAAACGAGTTACCTTCACATTCATGCAAAATACGTGATTTAGATTCAAATCAATGTGAACTAGACGGCTCAGCTTCAAATCCATGCCAAACAAACGATTTAGCTTCAAATACTTGCGATATAAATTATTTAGCTTCAACTGCATACGAAACACATGATTTGGATCGAGTCAATGCGAAGTCGAAAGTTTAGATTTAAATGCATGCGAAACACACGATTTAGCTTCAAATACTTGCGATATAATTGATTTAGCTTCAACTGCATGCGAAACAAACGAGTTAGCTTTAATTAATTGCGTAACACATGATTTAGCTTCAAATCAATGCGAATTACAAGGTTAAGCTTGATGTGCATAAGAAACAAATGATTGACCTTCAAATACTTGCGATATAAATGGTTTAGCTTCAACTGCATGCGAAACAAACGGGATAGATACAAATCCATGCGAAACACATGATTTAGCATCAAATACTTGCGATATAAATGATATAGCTTCAACTGTATGCGAACAAACGAGTTAGCTTCTAATCAACGCGTAACACGTGGTTTAGCTTCAAATCAACGCGAAGTATAAGGTTTAGCTTCAAATCCATGCGAAACAAATGATTTAACTTCAAATACTAGCGATATAAATGATATAGCTTCAATTGGAAGCGAAACAAGCGAGTTAGCTTCTAATCCATGCGAAACAATTGATTTAGCTTCAAATACTTGCGATATAAATGATTTAGCTTCAACTGGAAGCGAAACAATCGAGTTAGATTCAAATCCACGCGAAACACATGATTTATCTTCCAAGCAATGCGAAGTAGAAGGTTTAGCTTCAAATCCATGCGAAACAAATGATTTAGCTTCAAATACTAGCGATATAAATGAGAAAGCTTCAATTGGAAGCGAAACAAATGATTTAGCTTCAAATACATGCGAAACAAATGATTTAGCTTCAAATACTTGCGATATAAACGATATAGCTTCAAATGTATGCGAAACAAACGAGTTAGCTTCACATTCATTCGAAACACATGATTTAGCTTCAAATCAATGCGAAGTAGAAGGTTTAGCTTCAAATCCATGCGAAACAAATGATTTAGCTTAAAATCAATGCGGAATAGAAGGTTTATCTTCAAATGCATGCGAAAAACATGATTTAGCTTCAAGTCGATGCGGAATAGTTGGATTAGCTTCAAATCCAAGCGAAACACATGATTTAGCTTCAAATCAATGCGAAGAAGAAATTTTAGTTTCAAATCCAAGCGAAACAAACGAGTTAGCTTCAAAGCCGTGCGAAATACATGAAATGGCTACAAATTAATGCGGGACTAGAAGGTTTAGCGTCAAATGCACGCGAAACACATGACTTAGCTTCAAATCAATGCGGAATAGAAGGCTTATCTTCAAATCCATGCGAAACACATGATTTAGTTTCAAATCAATGGGGAATGGAAGGCTAAGCATCAAATCCATAAGAAACAAATGAATCAGCACCAAATACTTGCGATATAAATGATTTACCTTCAACTGCATGCGAAGCGAACAAGTTAGCTTCAAATCCACTCGAAACACATGATGTAGCTGCAAATCAATGCGAAGTAGAAGGTTTAGCTTCAAATGCAAGCAAAACACATGATTCATCTTCAAATCAATGCGAAGTAGAAGGCTTAGCTTCAAATCCATGCGAAACAAATAATTTAGCTTCAAATACTTGCGATATAAATGATTTAGATTCAACTGCATGCGAAACAAACGAGTTAGCTTCAAATCCACGCGAAACACATGATTTATCTTCCATGCATTGCGAAGTAGAAGGTTTAGCTTCAAATCCATGCGGAACAAATGATTTAGCTTCAAGTACTTGCGATATAAACGATTTCGCTTCAACTGAAAGCGAGACAAACGAGTTAGCTTTAATTAATTGTGTAACACATGATTTAGCTTCAAATCAATGCGAAGTAGAAGGATAAGCTTGATGTGCATAAGAAACAAATGATTGACCTTCAAATACTTGCGATATAAATGATTTAGCTCCAACTGGGAGCGAGACAAACGAGTTAGCTTCGCTTTCATGCGAAACACATGACATAGCTTCAAATCAATGCGGAGTAGAAGGTTGAGCTTCAAATCCATGCGAAACAAATGATTTAACTTCAAATACTAGCGATATAAATGATATAGCTTCAATTGGAAGCGAAACAAGCGAGTTAGCTTCTAATCCATGCGAAACAAGTGATTTAGCTTCAAATACTTGCGATATAAATGATTTAGCTTCAACTGGAAGCGAAACAATCGAGTTAGATTCAAATCCACGCGAAACACATGATTTATCTTCCAAGCAATGCGAAGTAGAAGGTTTAGCATCAAATCCATGTGAAACAAATGATTTAGCTTCAAGTACTAGCGATATAAGTGATTTAGCTCCATCTGGAAGCGAAACGTGCGAGTTAGCTTCATATACATGCGAAACAAATGATTTAGCTTCAAATACATGCGATATAAATGAGTTAGCTTCAACTGGAAGCGAAACAAGCGAGTTAGCTTCAAATCCATGCGAAACACATGATTTATCTTCCATGCATTGCGAAGTAGAAGGTTTAGCTTCAAATCCATGCGAAACAAATGATTTAGCTTCAAATACATGCGATATAAATGATATAGATTGAACTGCATGCGAAACAAACAACTTAGATTCACATTCATTCGAAACAAATGATTTAGCTTCAAATCAATGCCAAGTAGAAGGTTTAGCTTCAAATCCAAGCGAAACAAATGATTTTGCTTCAAATACTTGCGATATAAATGATTTAGCTTCAACTGGAAGCGAGACAAACGAGATAGCTTCACATTCATGCGAAACACATGATTTAGCTTCAAGTCAACACAAAATAGAAGGTTTAGCTTCAAATCCAAGCGAAACAAATGATTTTGCTTCAACTACTTGCGATATAAATGATTTAGTTTCAACTGAAAGCGAAAAAAACGAGTTATCTTCAAATCCATGCGAAACACATGACTTAGCTTGAAATAAATGCGGTGTAGAAGGTTTACATACAAATCCCTGCGAAACAAACGATTTAGCTTCAAATACTTGCGATATAAATGATTTAGCTTCAAATGCATGCGAAACAAACAAGTTAGATTCAAATCCATTTGAAACACGAGATTTACTTTTAAATCAATGCGGAGTAGAAGTTTTAGCTACAAATCCGTGCGAAACAAATGATTTAGCTTCAAATACTTGCGACATAAACGATATAGCTTCAAATGCATGCGAAACAAACGAGTTAGCTTCACATTCATTCGAAACACACGATTTAGCTTCAAATCAATGCGAAGTAGAAGGGTTAGCTCCAAATCCATGCGAAACAAATGGATTTAGCTTCAAATACTTCCGAAATAAATGATTTAGCTTCATCTGGAAGCGAGACAAACGAGTTAGCTCCAAATCCATGCGAAACAAATGATTTAGCTTCAAATACTTGCGATATAAATGATTTAGCTTCAACTGCATGCGAAACAAAAGATTTATATTCAAATCCACGCGAAACGCATGATTAAGCTTCACATACTTGCGATATAAATGATTTAGCTTCAACTGAAAGCGAAAAAAACGAGTTATCTTCAAATCCATGCGAAACACATGACTTAGCTTGAAATAAATGCGGTGTAGAAGGTTTACATACAAATCCCTGCGAAACAAACGATTTAGCTTCAAATACTTGCGATATAAATGATTTAGCTTCAAATGCATGCGAAACAAACGAGTTAGCTTCAAATCCATGCGAAACACATGAATTAGCTTCTAATCAATGCGGAGTAGAAGGTTTAGCTTCAAAAGCATGCGAAACACATTATTTAGCTTCAAATCAATGCGATGTAGAAGGTTTAGCTTCAAATCCATACGGAACACATGACTTGGCTTGAAATAAATGCGGAGTAGAAGGTTTACACACAAATCCCTGCGATACATGTGATTTAGATTGAAATACTTGCGATATAATTGATTTAGCTTCAACTGCATGCGAAACAAATAGTTAGATTCAATGCCACGTGAAACACATGATTAAGCGTCCAATGCAAATGAAACACATGATTTGGCTTCGAGTCAATGCGAAGTTGAAGGTTTACCTTTAAATCCATGCGAAACAAACGATTTAGCTTCAAATACTTGCGATATAAATGATTTAGCTTCAACTGCATGCGAAACAAACGAGTTAGCTTCAAATCCATGCGAAACACATGACTTAGCTTGAAATCAATGCGAAGTAGAAGGTTTAGCTTCAAATGCATGCGAAACAAATGATTTAGCTTCACATTCTTGCGGTATAAATGATTTAGCTTCACTGAAAGCGAAATAAACGAGTTATCTTCAAATCCATGAGAAACACATGACTTAGCATGAAATAAATGCGGAGTAGAAGGTTTACATTCAAACCCCTGCGAAACAAATGATTTAGCTTGAAATACTTGCCATATAAATGATTTAGCTTCAACTGCATGCGAAACAAACGAGTTAGCGTCAAATCCATGCGAAACACATGTCTTAGCTTGATATCAATGCGGAGTAGAAGGCATAGCTTCAAATGCATGCGAAACACATGACTTAGCTTCTAATCAATGCGGAGTAGAAGGTTTAGCTTCAAATCCATGTGAAACAAATGATTTAGCTTCAAATACTTGTGATATATATGATTTAGCTGCAACTGGAAGCGAGAAAAGCGAGTTAAATTCAAATCCATGCGAAACGTATGATTTGGCTTCAAATCAATGCGAAGTAGAAGGTTTAGCTTCAAATCCATGCGAAACAAAACGAGTTTAATTCACATTCATGCAAAACACGTGATTTAGATTCAAATCAATGTGAAGTAGACGGCTCAGCTTCAAATCCATGTCAAACAAACGATTTAGCTTCAAATACTTGCGATATAAATTATTTAGCTTCAACTGCATACGAAACACATGATTTGGCTCGAGTCAATGCGATGTGGAAGGTTTAGCTTCAAATCCATGCGAAACAAGTGATTTAGCTTCAAATCAATGCGATCTAGAAAGATTAGCTTCAAATCCATGCGAAACAAATGATTTAGCTTCACATACTTGCGGTATAAATGATTTAGCTTCAACTGAAAGCGAAACAAACGAGTTATCTTCAAATCCATGCGAAACACATGATTTAGCCATAAATCAATGCGAAGTAGAAGGTTTAGCTTCAAATCCATGCGAAACAAACGAGTTACCTTCACATTCGTGCAAAACACGTGATTTAGATTCAAATCAATGTGAACTAGACGGCTCAGCTTCAAATCCATGCCAAACAAACGATTTAGCTTCAAATACTTGCGATATAAATTGTTTAGCTTCAACTGCATACGAAACACATGATTTGGCTCGAGTCAATGCGATGTGGAAGGTTTAGCTTCAAATCCATGCGAAACAAGTGATTTAGCTTCAAATCAATGCGATCTAGAAAGATTAGCTTCAAATCCATGCGAAACAAATGATTTAGCTTCACATACTTGCGGTATAAATGATTTAGCTTCAACTGAAAGCGAAACAAACGAGTTATCTTCAAATCCATGCGAAACACATGATTTAGCCATAAATCAATGCGAAGTACAAGGTTTAGCTTCAAATCCATGCGAAACAAACGAGTTACCTTCACATTCATGCAAAATACGTGATTTAGATTCAAATCAATGTGAACTAGACGGCTCAGCTTCAAATCCATGCCAAACAAACGATTTAGCTTCAAATACTTGCGATATAAATTATTTAGCTTCAACTGCATACGAAACACATGATTTGGATCGAGTCAATGCGAAGTCGAAAGTTTAGATTTAAATGCATGCGAAACACACGATTTAGCTTCAAATACTTGCGATATAATTGATTTAGCTTCAACTGCATGCGAAACAAACGAGTTAGCTTTAATTAATTGCGTAACACATGATTTAGCTTCAAATCAATGCGAATTACAAGGTTAAGCTTGATGTGCATAAGAAACAAATGATTGACCTTCAAATACTTGCGATATAAATGGTTTAGCTTCAACTGCATGCGAAACAAACGGGATAGATACAAATCCATGCGAAACACATGATTTAGCATCAAATACTTGCGATATAAATGATATAGCTTCAACTGTATGCGAACAAACGAGTTAGCTTCTAATCAACGCGTAACACGTGGTTTAGCTTCAAATCAACGCGAAGTATAAGGTTTAGCTTCAAATCCATGCGAAACAAATGATTTAACTTCAAATACTAGCGATATAAATGATATAGCTTCAATTGGAAGCGAAACAAGCGAGTTAGCTTCTAATCCATGCGAAACAATTGATTTAGCTTCAAATACTTGCGATATAAATGATTTAGCTTCAACTGGAAGCGAAACAATCGAGTTAGATTCAAATCCACGCGAAACACATGATTTATCTTCCAAGCAATGCGAAGTAGAAGGTTTAGCTTCAAATCCATGCGAAACAAATGATTTAGCTTCAAATACTAGCGATATAAATGAGAAAGCTTCAATTGGAAGCGAAACAAATGATTTAGCTTCAAATACATGCGAAACAAATGATTTAGCTTCAAATACTTGCGATATAAACGATATAGCTTCAAATGTATGCGAAACAAACGAGTTAGCTTCACATTCATTCGAAACACATGATTTAGCTTCAAATCAATGCGAAGTAGAAGGTTTAGCTTCAAATCCATGCGAAACAAATGATTTAGCTTAAAATCAATGCGGAATAGAAGGTTTATCTTCAAATGCATGCGAAAAACATGATTTAGCTTCAAGTCGATGCGGAATAGTTGGATTAGCTTCAAATCCAAGCGAAACACATGATTTAGCTTCAAATCAATGCGAAGAAGAAATTTTAGTTTCAAATCCAAGCGAAACAAACGAGTTAGCTTCAAAGCCGTGCGAAATACATGAAATGGCTACAAATTAATGCGGGACTAGAAGGTTTAGCGTCAAATGCACGCGAAACACATGACTTAGCTTCAAATCAATGCGGAATAGAAGGCTTATCTTCAAATCCATGCGAAACACATGATTTAGTTTCAAATCAATGGGGAATGGAAGGCTAAGCATCAAATCCATAAGAAACAAATGAATCAGCACCAAATACTTGCGATATAAATGATTTACCTTCAACTGCATGCGAAGCGAACAAGTTAGCTTCAAATCCACTCGAAACACATGATGTAGCTGCAAATCAATGCGAAGTAGAAGGTTTAGCTTCAAATGCAAGCAAAACACATGATTCATCTTCAAATCAATGCGAAGTAGAAGGCTTAGCTTCAAATCCATGCGAAACAAATAATTTAGCTTCAAATACTTGCGATATAAATGATTTAGATTCAACTGCATGCGAAACAAACGAGTTAGCTTCAAATCCACGCGAAACACATGATTTATCTTCCATGCATTGCGAAGTAGAAGGTTTAGCTTCAAATCCATGCGGAACAAATGATTTAGCTTCAAGTACTTGCGATATAAACGATTTCGCTTCAACTGAAAGCGAGACAAACGAGTTAGCTTTAATTAATTGTGTAACACATGATTTAGCTTCAAATCAATGCGAAGTAGAAGGTTAAGCTTGATGTGCATAAGAAACAAATGATTGACCTTCAAATACTTGCGATATAAATGATTTAGCTCCAACTGGGAGCGAGACAAACGAGTTAGCTTCGCTTTCATGCGAAACACATGACATAGCTTCAAATCAATGCGGAGTAGAAGGTTGAGCTTCAAATCCATGCGAAACAAATGATTTAACTTCAAATACTAGCGATATAAATGATATAGCTTCAATTGGAAGCGAAACAAGCGAGTTAGCTTCTAATCCATGCGAAACAAGTGATTTAGCTTCAAATACTTGCGATATAAATGATTTAGCTTCAACTGGAAGCGAAACAATCGAGTTAGATTCAAATCCACGCGAAACACATGATTTATCTTCCAAGCAATGCGAAGTAGAAGGTTTAGCATCAAATCCATGTGAAACAAATGATTTAGCTTCAAGTACTAGCGATATAAGTGATTTAGCTCCATCTGGAAGCGAAACGTGCGAGTTAGCTTCATATACATGCGAAACAAATGATTTAGCTTCAAATACATGCGATATAAATGAGTTAGCTTCAACTGGAAGCGAAACAAGCGAGTTAGCTTCAAATCCATGCGAAACACATGATTTATCTTCCATGCATTGCGAAGTAGAAGGTTTAGCTTCAAATCCATGCGAAACAAATGATTTAGCTTCAAATACATGCGATATAAATGATATAGATTGAACTGCATGCGAAACAAACAACTTAGATTCACATTCATTCGAAACAAATGATTTAGCTTCAAATCAATGCCAAGTAGAAGGTTTAGCTTCAAATCCAAGCGAAACAAATGATTTTGCTTCAAATACTTGCGATATAAATGATTTAGCTTCAACTGGAAGCGAGACAAACGAGATAGCTTCACATTCATGCGAAACACATGATTTAGCTTCAAGTCAACACAAAATAGAAGGTTTAGCTTCAAATCCAAGCGAAACAAATGATTTTGCTTCAACTACTTGCGATATAAATGATTTAGTTTCAACTGAAAGCGAAAAAAACGAGTTATCTTCAAATCCATGCGAAACACATGACTTAGCTTGAAATAAATGCGGTGTAGAAGGTTTACATACAAATCCCTGCGAAACAAACGATTTAGCTTCAAATACTTGCGATATAAATGATTTAGCTTCAAATGCATGCGAAACAAACAAGTTAGATTCAAATCCATTTGAAACACGAGATTTACTTTTAAATCAATGCGGAGTAGAAGTTTTAGCTACAAATCCATGCGAAACAAATGATTTAGCTTCAAATACTTGCGACATAAACGATATAGCTTCAAATGCATGCGAAACAAACGAGTTAGCTTCACATTCATTCGAAACACACGATTTAGCTTCAAATCAATGCGAAGTAGAAGGGTTAGCTCCAAATCCATGCGAAACAAATGGATTTAGCTTCAAATACTTCCGAAATAAATGATTTAGCTTCATCTGGAAGCGAGACAAACGAGTTAGCTCCAAATCCATGCGAAACAAATGATTTAGCTTCAAATACTTGCGATATAAATGATTTAGCTTCAACTGCATGCGAAACAAAAGATTTATATTCAAATCCACGCGAAACGCATGATTAAGCTTCACATACTTGCGATATAAATGATTTAGCTTCAACTGAAAGCGAAAAAAACGAGTTATCTTCAAATCCATGCGAAACACATGACTTAGCTTGAAATAAATGCGGTGTAGAAGGTTTACATACAAATCCCTGCGAAACAAACGATTTAGCTTCAAATACTTGCGATATAAATGATTTAGCTTCAAATGCATGCGAAACAAACGAGTTAGCTTCAAATCCATGCGAAACACATGAATTAGCTTCTAATCAATGCGGAGTAGAAGGTTTAGCTTCAAAAGCATGCGAAACACATTATTTAGCTTCAAATCAATGCGATGTAGAAGGTTTAGCTTCAAATCCATACGGAACACATGACTTGGCTTGAAATAAATGCGGAGTAGAAGGTTTACACACAAATCCCTGCGATACATGTGATTTAGATTGAAATACTTGCGATATAATTGATTTAGCTTCAACTGCATGCGAAACAAATAGTTAGATTCAATGCCACGTGAAACACATGATTAAGCGTCCAATGCAAATGAAACACATGATTTGGCTTCGAGTCAATGCGAAGTTGAAGGTTTACCTTTAAATCCATGCGAAACAAACGATTTAGCTTCAAATACTTGCGATATAAATGATTTAGCTTCAACTGCATGCGAAACAAACGAGTTAGCTTCAAATCCATGCGAAACACATGACTTAGCTTGAAATCAATGCGAAGTAGAAGGTTTAGCTTCAAATGCATGCGAAACAAATGATTTAGCTTCACATTCTTGCGGTATAAATGATTTAGCTTCACTGAAAGCGAAATAAACGAGTTATCTTCAAATCCATGAGAAACACATGACTTAGCATGAAATAAATGCGGAGTAGAAGGTTTACATTCAAACCCCTGCGAAACAAATGATTTAGCTTGAAATACTTGCCATATAAATGATTTAGCTTCAACTGCATGCGAAACAAACGAGTTAGCGTCAAATCCATGCGAAACACATGTCTTAGCTTGATATCAATGCGGAGTAGAAGGCATAGCTTCAAATGCATGCGAAACACATGACTTAGCTTCTAATCAATGCGGAGTAGAAGGTTTAGCTTCAAATCCATGTGAAACAAATGATTTAGCTTCAAATACTTGTGATATATATGATTTAGCTGCAACTGGAAGCGAGAAAAGCGAGTTAAATTCAAATCCATGCGAAACGTATGATTTGGCTTCAAATCAATGCGAAGTAGAAGGTTTAGCTTCAAATCCATGCGAAACAAAACGAGTTTAATTCACATTCATGCAAAACACGTGATTTAGATTCAAATCAATGTGAAGTAGACGGCTCAGCTTCAAATCCATGTCAAACAAACGATTTAGCTTCAAATACTTGCGATATAAATTATTTAGCTTCAACTGCATACGAAACACATGATTTGGCTCGAGTCAATGCGATGTGGAAGGTTTAGCTTCAAATCCATGCGAAACAAGTGATTTAGCTTCAAATCAATGCGATCTAGAAAGATTAGCTTCAAATCCATGCGAAACAAATGATTTAGCTTCACATACTTGCGGTATAAATGATTTAGCTTCAACTGAAAGCGAAACAAACGAGTTATCTTCAAATCCATGCGAAACACATGATTTAGCCATAAATCAATGCGAAGTAGAAGGTTTAGCTTCAAATCCATGCGAAACAAACGAGTTACCTTCACATTCGTGCAAAACACGTGATTTAGATTCAAATCAATGTGAACTAGACGGCTCAGCTTCAAATCCATGCCAAACAAACGATTTAGCTTCAAATACTTGCGATATAAATTGTTTAGCTTCAACTGCATACGAAACACATGATTTGGCTCGAGTCAATGCGATGTGGAAGGTTTAGCTTCAAATCCATGCGAAACAAGTGATTTAGCTTCAAATCAATGCGATCTAGAAAGATTAGCTTCAAATCCATGCGAAACAAATGATTTAGCTTCACATACTTGCGGTATAAATGATTTAGCTTCAACTGAAAGCGAAACAAACGAGTTATCTTCAAATCCATGCGAAACACATGATTTAGCCATAAATCAATGCGAAGTACAAGGTTTAGCTTCAAATCCATGCGAAACAAACGAGTTACCTTCACATTCGTGCAAAACACGTGATTTAGATTCAAATCAATGTGAACTAGACGGCTCAGCTTCAAATCCATGCCAAACAAACGATTTAGCTTCAAATACTTGCGATATAAATTGTTTAGCTTCAACTGCATACGAAACACATGATTTGGCTCGAGTCAATGCGATGTGGAAGGTTTAGCTTCAAATCCATGCGAAACAAGTGATTTAGCTTCAAATCAATGCGATCTAGAAAGATTAGCTTCAAATCCATGCGAAACAAATGATTTAGCTTCACATACTTGCGATATAATTGATTTAGCTTCAACTGCATGCGAAACAAACGAGTTAGCTTTAATTAATTGCGTAACACATGATTTAGCTTCAAATCAATGCGAATTACAAGGTTAAGCTTGATGTGCATAAGAAACAAATGATTGACCTTCAAATACTTGCGATATAAATGGTTTAGCTTCAACTGCATGCGAAACAAACGGGATAGATACAAATCCATGCGAAACACATGATTTAGCATCAAATACTTGCGATATAAATGATATAGCTTCAACTGTATGCGAACAAACGAGTTAGCTTCTAATCAACGCGTAACACGTGGTTTAGCTTCAAATCAACGCGAAGTATAAGGTTTAGCTTCAAATCCATGCGAAACAAATGATTTAGCTTCAAGTACTTGCGATATAAACTATTTCGCTTCAACTGAAAGCGAGACAAACGAGTTAGCTTTAATTAATTGTGTAACACATGATTTAGCTTCAAATCAATGCGAAGTAGAAGGTTAAGCTTGATGTGCGTAAGAAACAAATGATTGACCTTCAAATACTTGCGATATAAATGATTTAGCTCCAACTGGGAGCGAGACAAACGAGTTAGCTTCGCTTTCATGCGAAACACATGACTTAGCTTCAAATCAATGCGGAGTAGAAGGTTGAGCTTCAAATCCATGCGAAACAAATGATTTAACTTCAAATACTAGCGATATAAATGATATAGCTTCAATTGGAAGCGAAACAAGCGAGTTAGCTTCTAATCCATGCGAAACAATTGATTTAGCTTCAAATACTTGCGATATAAATGATTTAGCTTCAACTGGAAGCGAAACAATCGAGTTAGATTCAAATCCACGCGAAACACATGATTTATCTTCCAAGCAATGCGAAGTAGAAGGTTTAGCTTCAAATCCATGCGAAACAAATGATTTAGCTTCAAATACTAGCGATATAAATGAGAAAGCTTCAATTGGAAGCGAAACAAATGATTTAGCTTCAAATACATGCGAAACAAATGATTTAGCTTCAAATACTTGCGATATAAACGATATAGCTTCAAATGTATGCGAAACAAACGAGTTAGCTTCACATTCATTCGAAACACATGATTTAGCTTCAAATCAATGCGAAGTAGAAGGTTTAGCTTCAAATCCATGCGAAACAAATGATTTAGCTTAAAATCAATGCGGAATAGAAGGTTTATTTTCAAATGCATGCGAAAAACATGATTTAGCTTCAAGTCGATGCGGAATAGTTGGATTAGCTTCAAATCCAAGCGAAACACATGATTTAGCTTCAAATCAATGCGAAGAAGAAATTTTAGTTTCAAATCCAAGCGAAACAAACGAGTTAGCTTCAAAGCCGTGCGAAATACATGAAATGGCTACAAATTAATGCGGGACTAGAAGGTTTAGCGTCAAATGCACGCGAAACACATGACTTAGCTTCAAATCAATGCGGAATAGAAGGCTTATCTTCAAATCCATGCGAAACACATGATTTAGTTTCAAATCAATGGGGAATGGAAGGCTAAGCATCAAATCCATAAGAAACAAATGAATCAGCACCAAATACTTGCGATATAAATGATTTACCTTCAACTGCATGCGAAGCGAACAAGTTAGCTTCAAATCCACTCGAAACACATGATGTAGCTGCAAATCAATGCGAAGTAGAAGGTTTAGCTTCAAATGCAAGCAAAACACATGATTCATCTTCAAATCAATGCGAAGTAGAAGGCTTAGCTTCAAATCCATGCGAAACAAATAATTTAGCTTCAAATACTTGCGATATAAATGATTTAGATTCAACTGCATGCGAAACAAACGAGTTAGCTTCAAATCCACGCGAAACACATGATTTATCTTCCATGCATTGCGAAGTAGAAGGTTTAGCTTCAAATCCATGCGGAACAAATGATTTAGCTTCAAGTACTTGCGATATAAACGATTTCGCTTCAACTGAAAGCGAGACAAACGAGTTAGCTTTAATTAATTGTGTAACACATGATTTAGCTTCAAATCAATGCGAAGTAGAAGGTTAAGCTTGATGTGCATAAGAAACAAATGATTGACCTTCAAATACTTGCGATATAAATGATTTAGCTCCAACTGGGAGCGAGACAAACGAGTTAGCTTCGCTTTCATGCGAAACACATGACATAGCTTCAAATCAATGCGGAGTAGAAGGTTGAGCTTCAAATCCATGCGAAACAAATGATTTAACTTCAAATACTAGCGATATAAATGATATAGCTTCAATTGGAAGCGAAACAAGCGAGTTAGCTTCTAATCCATGCGAAACAAGTGATTTAGCTTCAAATACTTGCGATATAAATGATTTAGCTTCAACTGGAAGCGAAACAATCGAGTTAGATTCAAATCCACGCGAAACACATGATTTATCTTCCAAGCAATGCGAAGTAGAAGGTTTAGCATCAAATCCATGTGAAACAAATGATTTAGCTTCAAGTACTAGCGATATAAGTGATTTAGCTCCATCTGGAAGCGAAACGTGCGAGTTAGCTTCATATACATGCGAAACAAATGATTTAGCTTCAAATACATGCGATATAAATGAGTTAGCTTCAACTGGAAGCGAAACAAGCGAGTTAGCTTCAAATCCATGCGAAACACATGATTTATCTTCCATGCATTGCGAAGTAGAAGGTTTAGCTTCAAATCCATGCGAAACAAATGATTTAGCTTCAAATACATGCGATATAAATGATATAGATTGAACTGCATGCGAAACAAACAACTTAGATTCACATTCATTCGAAACAAATGATTTAGCTTCAAATCAATGCCAAGTAGAAGGTTTAGCTTCAAATCCAAGCGAAACAAATGATTTTGCTTCAAATACTTGCGATATAAATGATTTAGCTTCAACTGGAAGCGAGACAAACGAGATAGCTTCACATTCATGCGAAACACATGATTTAGCTTCAAGTCAACACAAAATAGAAGGTTTAGCTTCAAATCCAAGCGAAACAAATGATTTTGCTTCAACTACTTGCGATATAAATGATTTAGTTTCAACTGAAAGCGAAAAAAACGAGTTATCTTCAAATCCATGCGAAACACATGACTTAGCTTGAAATAAATGCGGTGTAGAAGGTTTACATACAAATCCCTGCGAAACAAACGATTTAGCTTCAAATACTTGCGATATAAATGATTTAGCTTCAAATGCATGCGAAACAAACAAGTTAGATTCAAATCCATTTGAAACACGAGATTTACTTTTAAATCAATGCGGAGTAGAAGTTTTAGCTACAAATCCATGCGAAACAAATGATTTAGCTTCAAATACTTGCGACATAAACGATATAGCTTCAAATGCATGCGAAACAAACGAGTTAGCTTCACATTCATTCGAAACACACGATTTAGCTTCAAATCAATGCGAAGTAGAAGGGTTAGCTCCAAATCCATGCGAAACAAATGGATTTAGCTTCAAATACTTCCGAAATAAATGATTTAGCTTCATCTGGAAGCGAGACAAACGAGTTAGCTCCAAATCCATGCGAAACAAATGATTTAGCTTCAAATACTTGCGATATAAATGATTTAGCTTCAACTGCATGCGAAACAAAAGATTTATATTCAAATCCACGCGAAACGCATGATTAAGCTTCACATACTTGCGATATAAATGATTTAGCTTCAACTGAAAGCGAAAAAAACGAGTTATCTTCAAATCCATGCGAAACACATGACTTAGCTTGAAATAAATGCGGTGTAGAAGGTTTACATACAAATCCCTGCGAAACAAACGATTTAGCTTCAAATACTTGCGATATAAATGATTTAGCTTCAAATGCATGCGAAACAAACGAGTTAGCTTCAAATCCATGCGAAACACATGAATTAGCTTCTAATCAATGCGGAGTAGAAGGTTTAGCTTCAAAAGCATGCGAAACACATTATTTAGCTTCAAATCAATGCGATGTAGAAGGTTTAGCTTCAAATCCATACGGAACACATGACTTGGCTTGAAATAAATGCGGAGTAGAAGGTTTACACACAAATCCCTGCGATACATGTGATTTAGATTGAAATACTTGCGATATAATTGATTTAGCTTCAACTGCATGCGAAACAAATAGTTAGATTCAATGCCACGTGAAACACATGATTAAGCGTCCAATGCAAATGAAACACATGATTTGGCTTCGAGTCAATGCGAAGTTGAAGGTTTACCTTTAAATCCATGCGAAACAAACGATTTAGCTTCAAATACTTGCGATATAAATGATTTAGCTTCAACTGCATGCGAAACAAACGAGTTAGCTTCAAATCCATGCGAAACACATGACTTAGCTTGAAATCAATGCGAAGTAGAAGGTTTAGCTTCAAATGCATGCGAAACAAATGATTTAGCTTCACATTCTTGCGGTATAAATGATTTAGCTTCACTGAAAGCGAAATAAACGAGTTATCTTCAAATCCATGAGAAACACATGACTTAGCATGAAATAAATGCGGAGTAGAAGGTTTACATTCAAACCCCTGCGAAACAAATGATTTAGCTTGAAATACTTGCCATATAAATGATTTAGCTTCAACTGCATGCGAAACAAACGAGTTAGCGTCAAATCCATGCGAAACACATGTCTTACCTTGATATCAATGCGGAGTAGAAGGCATAGCTTCAAATGCATGCGAAACACATGACTTAGCTTCTAATCAATGCGGAGTAGAAGGTTTAGCTTCAAATCCATGTGAAACAAATGATTTAGCTTCAAATACTTGTGATATATATGATTTAGCTGCAACTGGAAGCGAGAAAAGCGAGTTAAATTCAAATCCATGCGAAACGTATGATTTGGCTTCAAATCAATGCGAAGTAGAAGGTTTAGCTTCAAATCCATGCGAAACAAAACGAGTTTAATTCACATTCATGCAAAACACGTGATTTAGATTCAAATCAATGTGAAGTAGACGGCTCAGCTTCAAATCCATGTCAAACAAACGATTTAGCTTCAAATACTTGCGATATAAATTATTTAGCTTCAACTGCATACGAAACACATGATTTGGCTCGAGTCAATGCGATGTGGAAGGTTTAGCTTCAAATCCATGCGAAACAAGTGATTTAGCTTCAAATCAATGCGATCTAGAAAGATTAGCTTCAAATCCATGCGAAACAAATGATTTAGCTTCACATACTTGCGGTATAAATGATTTAGCTTCAACTGAAAGCGAAACAAACGAGTTATCTTCAAATCCATGCGAAACACATGATTTAGCCATAAATCAATGCGAAGTAGAAGGTTTAGCTTCAAATCCATGCGAAACAAACGAGTTACCTTCACATTCGTGCAAAACACGTGATTTAGATTCAAATCAATGTGAACTAGACGGCTCAGCTTCAAATCCATGCCAAACAAACGATTTAGCTTCAAATACTTGCGATATAAATTGTTTAGCTTCAACTGCATACGAAACACATGATTTGGCTCGAGTCAATGCGATGTGGAAGGTTTAGCTTCAAATCCATGCGAAACAAGTGATTTAGCTTCAAATCAATGCGATCTAGAAAGATTAGCTTCAAATCCATGCGAAACAAATGATTTAGCTTCACATACTTGCGGTATAAATGATTTAGCTTCAACTGAAAGCGAAACAAACGAGTTATCTTCAAATCCATGCGAAACACATGATTTAGCCATAAATCAATGCGAAGTACAAGGTTTAGCTTCAAATCCATGCGAAACAAACGAGTTACCTTCACATTCATGCAAAATACGTGATTTAGATTCAAATCAATGTGAACTAGACGGCTCAGCTTCAAATCCATGCCAAACAAACGATTTAGCTTCAAATACTTGCGATATAAATTATTTAGCTTCAACTGCATACGAAACACATGATTTGGATCGAGTCAATGCGAAGTCGAAAGTTTAGATTTAAATGCATGCGAAACACACGATTTAGCTTCAAATACTTGCGATATAATTGATTTAGCTTCAACTGCATGCGAAACAAACGAGTTAGCTTTAATTAATTGCGTAACACATGATTTAGCTTCAAATCAATGCGAATTACAAGGTTAAGCTTGATGTGCATAAGAAACAAATGATTGACCTTCAAATACTTGCGATATAAATGGTTTAGCTTCAACTGCATGCGAAACAAACGGGATAGATACAAATCCATGCGAAACACATGATTTAGCATCAAATACTTGCGATATAAATGATATAGCTTCAACTGTATGCGAACAAACGAGTTAGCTTCTAATCAACGCGTAACACGTGGTTTAGCTTCAAATCAACGCGAAGTATAAGGTTTAGCTTCAAATCCATGCGAAACAAATGATTTAGCTTCAAGTACTTGCGATATAAACTATTTCGCTTCAACTGAAAGCGAGACAAACGAGTTAGCTTTAATTAATTGTGTAACACATGATTTAGCTTCAAATCAATGCGAAGTAGAAGGTTAAGCTTGATGTGCGTAAGAAACAAATGATTGACCTTCAAATACTTGCGATATAAATGATTTAGCTCCAACTGGGAGCGAGACAAACGAGTTAGCTTCGCTTTCATGCGAAACACATGACTTAGCTTCAAATCAATGCGGAGTAGAAGGTTGAGCTTCAAATCCATGCGAAACAAATGATTTAACTTCAAATACTAGCGATATAAATGATATAGCTTCAATTGGAAGCGAAACAAGCGAGTTAGCTTCTAATCCATGCGAAACAATTGATTTAGCTTCAAATACTTGCGATATAAATGATTTAGCTTCAACTGGAAGCGAAACAATCGAGTTAGATTCAAATCCACGCGAAACACATGATTTATCTTCCAAGCAATGCGAAGTAGAAGGTTTAGCTTCAAATCCATGCGAAACAAATGATTTAGCTTCAAATACTAGCGATATAAATGAGAAAGCTTCAATTGGAAGCGAAACAAATGATTTAGCTTCAAATACATGCGAAACAAATGATTTAGCTTCAAATCAATGCGAAGAAGAAATTTTAGTTTCAAATCCAAGCGAAACAAACGAGTTAGCTTCAAAGCCGTGCGAAATACATGAAATGGCTACAAATTAATGCGGGACTAGAAGGTTTAGCGTCAAATGCACGCGAAACACATGACTTAGCTTCAAATCAATGCGGAATAGAAGGCTTATCTTCAAATCCATGCGAAACACATGATTTAGTTTCAAATCAATGGGGAATGGAAGGCTAAGCATCAAATCCATAAGAAACAAATGAATCAGCACCAAATACTTGCGATATAAATGATTTACCTTCAACTGCATGCGAAGCGAACAAGTTAGCTTCAAATCCACTCGAAACACATGATGTAGCTGCAAATCAATGCGAAGTAGAAGGTTTAGCTTCAAATGCAAGCAAAACACATGATTCATCTTCAAATCAATGCGAAGTAGAAGGCTTAGCTTCAAATCCATGCGAAACAAATAATTTAGCTTCAAATACTTGCGATATAAATGATTTAGATTCAACTGCATGCGAAACAAACGAGTTAGCTTCAAATCCACGCGAAACACATGATTTATCTTCCATGCATTGCGAAGTAGAAGGTTTAGCTTCAAATCCATGCGAAACAAATGATTTAGCTTCAAGTACTTGCGATATAAACGATTTCGCTTCAACTGAAAGCGAGACAAACGAGTTAGCTTTAATTAATTGTGTAACACATGATTTAGCTTCAAATCAATGCGAAGTAGAAGGTTAAGCTTGATGTGCATAAGAAACAAATGATTGACCTTCAAATACTTGCGATATAAATGATTTAGCTCCAACTGGGAGCGAGACAAACGAGTTAGCTTCGCTTTCATGCGAAACACATGACATAGCTTCAAATCAATGCGGAGTAGAAGGTTGAGCTTCAAATCCATGCGAAACAAATGATTTAACTTCAAATACTAGCGATATAAATGATATAGCTTCAATTGGAAGCGAAACAAGCGAGTTAGCTTCTAATCCATGCGAAACAAGTGATTTAGCTTCAAATACTTGCGATATAAATGATTTAGCTTCAACTGGAAGCGAAACAATCGAGTTAGATTCAAATCCACGCGAAACACATGATTTATCTTCCAAGCAATGCGAAGTAGAAGGTTTAGCATCAAATCCATGTGAAACAAATGATTTAGCTTCAAGTACTAGCGATATAAGTGATTTAGCTCCATCTGGAAGCGAAACGTGCGAGTTAGCTTCATATACATGCGAAACAAATGATTTAGCTTCAAATACATGCGATATAAATGAGTTAGCTTCAACTGGAAGCGAAACAAGCGAGTTAGCTTCAAATCCATGCGAAACACATGATTTGTCTTCAAAGCAATGCGAAGTAGAAGGTTTAGCTTCAAATCCATGCGAAACAAATGATTTAGCTTCAAATACTAGCGATATAAATGAGAAAGCTTCAATTGGAAGCAAAACAAATGATTTAGCTTCAAATACATGCGAAACAAATGATTTAGCTTCAAATACTTGCGATATAAACGATATAGCTTCAAATGTATGCGAAACAAACGAGTTAGCTTCACATTCATTCGAAACACATGATTTAGCTTCAAATCAATGCGAAGTAGAAGGTTTAGCTTCAAATCCATGCGAAACAAATGATTTAGCTTAAAATCAATGCGGAATAGAAGGTTTATCTTCAAATGCATGCGAAAAAAATGATTTAGCTTCAAGTCGATGCGGAATAGTTGGATTAGCTTCAAATCCAAGCGAAACACATGATTTAGCTTCAAATCAATGCGAAGAAGAAATTTTAGTTTCAAATCCAAGCGAAACAAACGAGTTAGCTTCAAATCCGTGCGAAATACATGAATTGGCTACAAATTAATGCGGGACTAGAAGGTTTAGCGTCAAATGCACGCGAAACACATGACTTAGCTTCAAATCAATGCGGAATAGAAGGCTTATCTTCAAATCCATGCGAAACACATGATTTAGTTTCAAATCAATGGGGTATGGAAGGCTAAGCTTCAAATCCATAAGAAACTAATGAATCAGCACCAAATACTTGCGATATAAATGATTTACCTTCAACTGCATGCGAAGCGAACAAGTTAGCTTCAAATCCACTCGAAACACATGATGTAGCTGCAAATCAATGCGAAGTAGAAGGTTTAGCTTCAAATGCAAGCAAAACACATGATTCATCTTCAAATCAATGCGAAGTAGAAGGCTTAGCTTCAAATCCATGCGAAACAAATAATTTAGCTTCAAATACTTGCGATATAAATGATGTAGCTTCAACTGCATGCGGAACAAACGAGTTAGCTACAAATAGATGCGAAATGCGTGATTTAGCTTCGAATCAATGCGGAGAAGAAAGTTTAGTTTCAAAACAATGCGAAACGAATGATTTATCTTCAAATACTTGCGATATAAATGATTTAGCTCCAACTGGGAGCGAGACAAACGAGTTAGCTTCGCTTTCATGCGAAACACATGACTTAGCTTCAAATCAATGCGGAGTAGAAGGTTGAGCTTCAAATCCATGCGAAACAAATGATTTAACTTCAAATACTAGCGATATAAATGATATAGCTTCAATTGGAAGCGAAACAAGCGAGTTAGCTTCTAATCCATGCGAAACAAGTGATTTAGCTTCAAATACATGCGATATAAATGAGTTAGCTTCAACTGGAAGCGAAACAAGCGAGTTAGCTTCAAATCCACGCGAAACACATGATTTATTTTCCACGCATTGCGAAGTAGAAGGTTTAGCTTCAAACCCATGCGAAACAAATGATTTAGCTTCAAACACTTCCGTTATAAACGATTTAGCTTCAACTGGAAGCGAGACAAACAAGTTATCTTCACATTCATGCGAAACAAATGATTTAGCTTCAAATACTTCCGATATAAATGATTTAGCTTCAACTGGAAGCGAGACAAACGAGTTATCTACACATTCACGCGAAACACATGATTTAGCTTGAAATAAATGCGAAGTAGAAGGTTTAGCGTCAAATCCATGCGAAACAAATGATTTAGATTCAAATCCTTGCGATATGAATGATTTAGCTTCAACTGGAAGCGAAGCAAGCGAGTTAGCTTCTAACCCATGCGAAACACATGATTTAACTTCAAATCAATGCGGAGTAGAAGGTTTAGCTTCAAATCCATGCGAAACAAATGATTTAGATTCAAATCCATGCGAACCACGTGATTTAGCTTCAAATCAATACGGAGTAGAAGGTTTATCTACAAATACATTCGAAACAAATGATTTAGCTTCAAATACTTGCGATATAAATGATTTAGCTTCAACTGGAAATGAATCAAGCGAGTTAGCTTCAAATCCATGCGAAACACATTATTTGTCTTCAAAGCAACGCAAAGTAGAATGTTTAGCTTCAAATCCATGCGAAACAAACGAGTTAGCTTCACAGTCATTCGAAACACATGATTTATCTTCAAATCAATGCAAAGTAGAAGGTTTAGATTCAAATCCATGCGAAACAAACGAGTTAGCTTCACAGTCATTCGAAACACATGATTTAGCTTCAAATCAATGCGAAGTAGAAGATTTAGCTTCAAATCCAAGCGAAACAAATGATTTAGCTTCAAATACTTCCGATATAAGTGATTTAGCTTCAACTGGAAGCGAGACAAAAGAGTTAGCTTCACATTTATGCGAAACAAATGATTTAGCTTCAAATACTTGCGATATTTATGATCTAGAATCAACTGCATGCGAAACAAACAAGTTAGATTCAAATCCATTTGAAACACGAGATTTACTTTTAAATCAATGCGGAGTAGAAGTTTTAGCTACAAATCCATGCGAAACAAATGATTTAGCTTCAAATACTTGCGACATAAACGATATAGCTTCAAATGCATGCGAAACAAACGAGTTAGCTTCACATTCATTCGAAACACACGATTTAGCTTCAAATCAATGCGAAGTAGAAGGGTTAGCTCCAAATCCATGCGAAACAAATGGATTTAGCTTCAAATACTTGCGATATAAATGATTTAGCTTCAACTGGAAGCGAGACAAACGAGTTAGTTTCACATTTATGCGAAACAAATGATTTAGCTTCAAATACTTGCGATATAAATAATTTAGCTTCAACTGAAAGCGAATCAAACGAGTTATCTTCAAATCCATGCGAAACACATGACTTAACTTAAAATCAATGCGGAGTAGAAGGTTTAGCTTCAAATGCATGCGAAACACATGATTTACCTTCAAATCAATGCAGAATAGAAGGTTTAGCTTCAAATGCATGCGAAACACATGATTTAGATTCGAACCGTGCGGAGTAGAAGCTTGAGCTTCAAATCCATGCGAAACAATTGATTTGGCTTCAAATCAATGAGAAGTAGAAGGTTAAGCTTCAAATCTATAAGAAACAAATGATTTAGCATCAAATGTTTGCGACATAAATGATTCAGCTTCAACTGCATGCGAAACAAAAGATTTATATTCAAATCCACGCGAAACGCATGATTAAGCTTCAAATGCATACGAAACACATGATTTAGCTTCGAGTCAATGCGAAGTGGAATTCTTAGCTTCAAATCTATGCGAAACAAATGATTTAGCTTCACATACTTGCGATATAAATGATTTAGCTTCAACTGAAAGCGAAAAAAACGAGTTATCTTCAAATCCATGCGAAACACATGACTTGGCTTGAAATAAATGCGGTGTATAAGGTTTACATACAAATCCCTGCGAAACAAACGATTTAGCTTCAAATACTTGCGATATAAATGATTTAGCTTCAAATGCATGCGAAACAAACGAGTCAGCTTCAAATCCATGCGAAACACATGAATTAGCTTCTAATCAATGCAGAGTAGAAGGTTTAGCTTCAAAAGCATGCGAAACACATGATTTAGCTTCAAATCAATGCGAAGTAGAAGGTTTAGCGTCAAATCCATGCGAAACACATGACTTAGCTTGATATCAATGCGGAGTAGAAGGCATAGCCTCAAATGCATGCGAAACACATGACTTAGCTTCTAATCAATGCGGAGTAGAAGGTTTAGCTTCAAATGCGTGCGGAGCACATGATTTAGCTTCAAATCAATGCGAAGTAGAAGGTTTAGCTTCAAATCCATGTGAAACAAATGATTTAGCTTCAAATACTTGTGATATATATGATTTAGCTGCAACTGGATGCGAGAAAAGCGAGTTAGATTCAAATCCATGCGAAACGTATGATTTGGCTTCAAATCAATGCGAAATAGAAGGTTTAGCTTCAAATCCATGCGAAACACATGACTTGGCTTGAAATAAATGCGGAGTAGAAGGTTTACCCACAAATCCATGCGATACATGTGATTTAGATTGAAATACTTGCGATATAAATGATTTAGCTTCAACTGCATGCGAAACAAATAGTTAGATTCAATTCCACGTGAAACACATGATTAAGCGTCCAATGCAAACGAAACACATGATTTGGCTTCGAGTCAATGCGAAGTTGAAGGTTTAACTTTAAATCCATGCGAAACAAACGATTTAGCTTCAAATACTTGCGATATAAATGATTTAGCTTCAACTGCATGCGAAACAAACGAGTTAGCTTCAAATCCATGCGAAACACATGACTTAGCTTGAAATCAATGCGAAGTAGAAGGTTTAGCTTCAAATCCATGCGAAACACATGATTTAGATTCAAATCAATGCGGAATAGAAGGTTTAGCTTCAAATGCATGCGAAACACGTGATTTAGCCTTAAATCAATGCGAAGTAGAAGGTTTAGCTTCAAATCCATGTGAAACAAATGATTTAGCATCAAATACTTGTGATATATATGATTTAGCTGCAACTGGAAGCGAAACAAGCGTGTTAGATTCAAATCCATGCGAAACGCATGATTTAGCTTCAAATCAATGCGAAGTAGAAGGTTTAGCTTCAAATCCATGCGAAACAAACGAGTTTAATTCACATTCATGCAAAACACGTGATTTAGCTTCAAATCAATGAGAAGTAGAAGGTTAAGCTCCAAATCTATAAGAAACAAATGATTTAGCATCAAATGCTTGCGACATAAATGATTTAGATTCAACTGCATGCGAAACAAACATGTTAGATTCAAATCCATGCGAAAAACGAGATTTAGATTTAAATCAATACGGAGTAGAAGTTTTAGCTACAAATCCATGCGAAACAAATGATTTAGCTTAAAATACTTGCGATATAAACGATATAGCTTCAAATGCATGCGATACAAACGAGTTAGCTTCACATTCATTCGAAACACATGACTTAGGTTGAAAGCAATGCGAAGTAGAAGGTTTAGCTTCAAATCCATGCGAAACAAATGATTTAGCTTCAAATACTTGCGATATAAATGATGTAGCTTTAACTGGAACCGAAACAAGCGAGTTAGCTTCAAATCCACGCGAAACACATGATTAAGCTTCAAATGCATACGAAACACATGATTTAGCTTCGAGTCAATGCGAAGTGGAATTCTTAGCTTCAAATCTATGCGAAACAAATGATTTAGCTTCACATACTTGCGATATAAATGATTTAGCTTCAACTGAAAGCGAAAAAAACGAGTTATCTTCAAATCCATGCGAAACACATGACTTGGCTTGAAATAAATGCGGTGTATAAGGTTTACATACAAATCCCTGCGAAACAAACGATTTAGCTTCAAATACTTGCGATATAAATGATTTAGCTTCAAATGCATGCGAAACAAACGAGTCAGCTTCAAATCCATGCGAAACACATGAATTAGCTTCTAATCAATGCAGAGTAGAAGGTTTAGCTTCAAAAGCATGCGAAACACATGATTTAGCTTCAAATCAATGCGAAGTAGAAGGTTTAGCGTCAAATCCATGCGAAACACATGACTTAGCTTGATATCAATGCGGAGTAGAAGGCATAGCCTCAAATGCATGCGAAACACATGACTTAGCTTCTAATCAATGCGGAGTAGAAGGTTTAGCTTCAAATGCGTGCGGAGCACATGATTTAGCTTCAAATCAATGCGAAGTAGAAGGTTTAGCTTCAAATCCATGTGAAACAAATGATTTAGCTTCAAATACTTGTGATATATATGATTTAGCTGCAACTGGATGCGAGAAAAGCGAGTTAGATTCAAATCCATGCGAAACGTATGATTTGGCTTCAAATCAATGCGAAATAGAAGGTTTAGCTTCAAATCCATGCGAAACACATGACTTGGCTTGAAATAAATGCGGAGTAGAAGGTTTACCCACAAATCCATGCGATACATGTGATTTAGATTGAAATACTTGCGATATAAATGATTTAGCTTCAACTGCATGCGAAACAAATAGTTAGATTCAATTCCACGTGAAACACATGATTAAGCGTCCAATGCAAACGAAACACATGATTTGGCTTCGAGTCAATGCGAAGTTGAAGGTTTAACTTTAAATCCATGCGAAACAAACGATTTAGCTTCAAATACTTGCGATATAAATGATTTAGCTTCAACTGCATGCGAAACAAACGAGTTAGCTTCAAATCCATGCGAAACACATGACTTAGCTTGAAATCAATGCGAAGTAGAAGGTTTAGCTTCAAATCCATGCGAAACACATGATTTAGATTCAAATCAATGCGGAATAGAAGGTTTAGCTTCAAATGCATGCGAAACACGTGATTTAGCCTTAAATCAATGCGAAGTAGAAGGTTTAGCTTCAAATCCATGTGAAACAAATGATTTAGCATCAAATACTTGTGATATATATGATTTAGCTGCAACTGGAAGCGAAACAAGCGTGTTAGATTCAAATCCATGCGAAACGCATGATTTAGCTTCAAATCAATGCGAAGTAGAAGGTTTAGCTTCAAATCCATGCGAAACAAACGAGTTTAATTCACATTCATGCAAAACACGTGATTTAGCTTCAAATCAATGAGAAGTAGAAGGTTAAGCTCCAAATCTATAAGAAACAAATGATTTAGCATCAAATGCTTGCGACATAAATGATTTAGATTCAACTGCATGCGAAACAAACATGTTAGATTCAAATCCATGCGAAAAACGAGATTTAGATTTAAATCAATACGGAGTAGAAGTTTTAGCTACAAATCCATGCGAAACAAATGATTTAGCTTAAAATACTTGCGATATAAACGATATAGCTTCAAATGCATGCGATACAAACGAGTTAGCTTCACATTCATTCGAAACACATGACTTAGGTTGAAAGCAATGCGAAGTAGAAGGTTTAGCTTCAAATCCATGCGAAACAAATGATTTAGCTTCAAATACTTGCGATATAAATGATGTAGCTTTAACTGGAACCGAAACAAGCGAGTTAGCTTCAAATGCATGCGAAACACATGATTTAGCTTCAAATCAATGCCAAGAAGAAGGTTTAGCTTCAATTCCATGCGTAATAAATGATTTAACTTCAAATACTTGCGATATAAATGATGTAGCTTTAACTGGAAGCGAAACAAGCGAGTTAGCTTCAAATCCATGCGAAACACATGATTTATCTTCCATGCATTGCGAAGTAGAAAGTTTCGCTTCAAATCCATGCGAAACAAATGATTTAGCTTCAAATACATGCGATATAAATGATATAGATTGAACTGCATGCGAAACAAACAACTTAGATTCCCATTCATTCGAAACAAATGATTTAGCTTCAAATCAATGCCAAGTAGAAGGTTTAGCTTCAAATCCAAGCGAAACAAATGATTTTGCTTCAAATACTTGCGACATAAATGATTTAGCTTCAACTGGAAGCGAGACAAACGAGATAGCTTCACATTCATGCGAAACACATGATTTAGCTTCAAGTCAACACAAAATAGAAGGTTTAGCTTCAAATCCAAGCGAAACAAATGATTTTGCTTCAACTACTTGCGATATAAATGATTTAGTTTCAACTGAAAGCCAAACAAACGAGTTAGCCTCTAATCCATGCGAAACACATGATTTGTCTTCAAAGCAATGCGAACCACATGATTTAGCTTCAAATCAATGCGGAGTAGAAGGTTTATCTTCAAATCCATGCAAAACAAATGATTTAGCTTCAAATACTTCCGATATAAGTGATTTAGCTTCAACTGGAAGCGAGACAAACGAGTTAGCTTCACATTTATGCGAAACAAATGATTTAGCTTCAAATACTTGCGATATAAATGATCTAGAATCAATTGCATGCGAAACAAACAAGTTAGATTCAAATCCATTTGAAACACGAGATTTACTTTTAAATCAATGCGGAGTAGAAGTTTTAGCTACAAATCCATGCGAAACAAATGATTTAGCTTCAAATACTTGCGACATAAACGATATAGCTTCAAATGCATGCGAAACAAACGAGTTAGCTTCACATTCATTCGAAACACACGATTTAGCTTCAAATCAATGCGAAGTAGAAGGGTTAGCTCCAAATCCATGCGAAACAAATGGATTTAGCTTCAAATACTTCCGAAATAAATGATTTAGCTTCATCTGGAAGCGAGACAAACGAGTTAGCTCCAAATCCATGCGAAACAAATGATTTAGCTTCAAATACTTGCGATATAAATGATTTAGCTTCAACTGGAAGTGAAACAAGCGAGTTAGCTTCAAATCCATGCGAAACACATTATTTCACTTCAAAGTAACGCAAAGTAGAATGTTTAGCTTCAAATCTATGCGAAACAAATGATTTAGCTTCAAATCCATGCGAACCACGTGATATAGCTTCAAATGAATGCGGAGTAGAAGGTTAATCTTCAAATCCATGCGAAACACATGACTTAGCTTCAAATCAATGCGATGTAGAAGGTTTATCTTCAAATCCATGCGAAACAAACGATTTAGCTTGAAATACTTGCGATATAAATAATTTAGCTTCAACTGAAAGCGAATCAAACGAGTTATCTTCAAATCCATGCGAAACACATGACTTAACTTAAAATCAATGCGGAGTAGAAGGTTTAGCTTCAAATGCATGCGAAACACATGATTTACCTTCAAATCAATGCAGAATAGAAGGTTTAGCTTCAAATGCATGCGAAACACATGATTTAGCTTCAAATCAATGCGAAGTAGAAGGTTTAGCGTCAAATCCATGCGAAACACATGACTTACCTTGATATCAATGCGGAGTAGAAGGCATAGCCTCAAATGCATGCGAAACACATGACTTAGCTTCTAATCAATGCGGAGTAGAAGGTTTAGCTTCAAATGCGTGCGGAGCACATGATTTAGCTTCAAATCAATGCGAAGTAGAAGGTTTAGCTTCAAATCCATGTGAAACAAATGATTTAGCTTCAAATACTTGTGATATATATGATTTAGCTGCAACTGGATGCGAGAAAAGCGAGTTAGATTCAAATCCATGCGAAACGTATGATTTGGCTTCAAATCAATGCGAAATAGAAGGTTTAGCTTCAAATCCATGCGAAACACATGACTTGGCTTGAAATAAATGCGGAGTAGAAGGTTTACCCACAAATCCCTGCGATACATGTGATTTAGATTGAAATACTTGCGATATAAATGATTTAGCTTCAACTGCATGCGAAACAAATAGTTAGATTCAATTCCACGTGAAACACATGATTAAGCGTCCAATGCAAACGAAACACATGATTTGGCTTCGAGTCAATGCGAAGTTGAAGGTTTAACTTTAAATCCATGCGAAACAAACGATTTAGCTTCAAATACTTGCGATATAAATGATTTAGCTTCAACTGCATGCGAAACAAACGAGTTAGCTTCAAATCCATGCGAAACACATGACTTAGCTTGAAATCAATGCGAAGTAGAAGGTTTAGCTTCAAATCCATGCGAAACACATGATTTAGATTCAAATCAATGCGGAATAGAAGGTTTAGCTTCAAATGCATGCGAAACACGTGATTTAGCCTTAAATCAATGCGAAGTAGAAGGTTTAGCTTCAAATCCATGTGAAACAAATGATTTAGCATCAAATACTTGTGATATATATGATTTAGCTGCAACTGGAAGCGAAACAAGCGTGTTAGATTCAAATCCATGCGAAACGCATGATTTAGCTTCAAATCAATGCGAAGTAGAAGGTTTAGCTTCAAATCCATGCGAAACAAACGAGTTTAATTCACATTCATGCAAAACACGTGATTTAGATTCAAATCAATGTGAAGTAGACGGCTTAGCTTCAAATCCATGTAAAACAAATGATTTAGCTTCAAATACTTGGCATATAAATTATTTAGCTTCAACTGCATACGAAACACATGATTTGGCTCGAGTCAATGCGATGTGGAAGGTTTAGCATCAAATCCATGCGAAACACATGACTTAGCTTCTAATCAATATGGAGTAGAAGGTTTAGCTTCAAATGCATGCGAAACAGAAGATTTAGCTTCAAATCAAGGCGGAATAGAAGGTTTAGCTTCAAATGCATGCGAAACACATGATTTAGATTCGAACCAATGCGGAGTAGAAGCTTGAGCTTCAAATCCATGCGAAACAATTGATTTAGCTTCAAATCAATGAGAAGTAGAAGGTTAAGCTCCAAATCTATAAGAAACAAATGATTTAGCATCAAATGCTTGCGACATAAATGATTTAGATTCAACTGCATGCGAAACAAACATGTTAGATTCAAATCCATGCGAAAAACGAGATTTAGATTTAAATCAATACGGAGTAGAAGTTTTAGCTACAAATCCATGCGAAACAAATGATTTAGCTTAAAATACTTGCGATATAAACGATATAGCTTCAAATGCATGCGATACAAACGAGTTAGCTTCACATTCATTCGAAACACATGACTTAGGTTGAAAGCAATGCGAAGTAGAAGGTTTAGCTTCAAATCCATGCGAAACAAATGATTTAGCTTCAAATACTTGCGATATAAATGATGTAGCTTTAACTGGAACCGAAACAAGCGAGTTAGCTTCAAATGCATGCGAAACACATGATTTAGCTTCAAATCAATGCCAAGAAGAAGGTTTAGCTTCAAATCCATGCGTAATAAATGATTTAACTTCAAATACTTGCGATATAAATGATGTAGCTTTAACTGGAAGCGAAACAAGCGAGTTAGCTTCAAATCCATGCGAAACACATGATTTATCTTCCATGCATTGCGAAGTAGAAAGTTTAGCTTCAAATCCATGCGAAACAAATGATTTAGCTTCAAATACATGCGATATAAATGATATAGATTGAACTGCATGCGAAACAAACAACTTAGATTCACATTCATTCGAAACAAATGATTTAGCTTCAAATCAATGCCAAGTAGAAGGTTTAGCTTCAAATCCAAGCGAAACAAATGATTTTGCTTCAAATACTTGCGATATAAATGATTTAGCTTCAACTGGAAGCGAGACAAACGAGATAGCTTCACATTCATGCGAAACACATGATTTAGCTTCAAGTCAACACAAAATAGAAGGTTTAGCTTCAAATCCAAGCGAAACAAATGATTTTGCTTCAACTACTTGCGATATAAATGATTTAGTTTCAACTGAAAGCCAATCAAACGAGTTAGCCTCTAATCCATGCGAAACACATGATTTGTCTTCAAAGCAATGCGAACCACATGATTTAGCTTCAAATCAATGCGGAGTAGAAGGTTTATCTTCAAATCCATGCAAAACAAATGATTTAGCTTCAAATACTTCCGATATAAGTGATTTAGCTTCAACTGGAAGCGAGACAAACGAGTTAGCTTCACATTTATGCGAAACAAATGATTTAGCTTCAAATACTTGCGATATAAATGATCTAGAATCAACTGCATGCGAAACAAACAAGTTAGATTCAAATCCATTTGAAACACGAGATTTACTTTTAAATCAATGCGGAGTAGAAGTTTTAGCTACAAATCCATGCGAAACAAACGATTTAGCTTCAAATACTTGCGACATAAACGATATAGCTTCAAATGCATGCGAAACAAACGAGTTAGCTTCACATTCATTCGAAACACACGATTTAGCTTCAAATCAATGCGAAGTAGAAGGGTTAGCTCCAAATCCATGCGAAACAAATGGATTTAGCTTCAAATACTTCCGAAATAAATGATTTAGCTTCATCTGGAAGCGAGACAAACGAGTTAGCTCCAAATCCATGCGAAACAAATGATTTAGCTTCAAATACTTGCGATATAAATGATTTAGCTTCAACTGCATGCGAAACAAAAGATTTATATTCAAATCCACGCGAAACGCATGATTAAGCTTCACATACTTGCGATATAAATGATTTAGCTTCAACTGAAAGCGAAAAAAACGAGTTATCTTCAAATCCATGCGAAACACATGACTTAGCTTGAAATAAATGCGGTGTAGAAGGTTTACATACAAATCCCCGCGAAACAAACGATTTAGCTTCAAATACTTGCGATATAAGTGATTTAGCTTCAAATGCATGCGAAACAAACGAGTTAGCTTCAAATCCATGCGAAACACATGAATTAGCTTCTAATCAATGCGGAGTAGAAGGTTTAGCTTCAAAAGCATGCGAAACACATTATTTAGCTTCAAATCAATGCGATGTAGAAGGTTTAGCTTCAAATCCATACGAAACACATGACTTGGCTTGAAATAAATGCGGAGTAGAAGGTTTACACACAAATCCCTGCGATACATGTGATTTAGATTGAAATACTTGCGATATAATTGATTTAGCTTCAACTGCATGCGAAACAAATAGTTAGATTCAATGCCACGTGAAACACATGATTAAGCGTCCAATGCAAATGAAACACATGATTTGGCTTCGAGTCAATGCGAAGTTGAAGGTTTACCTTTAAATCCATGCGAAACAAACGATTTAGCTTCAAATACTTGCGATATAAATGATTTAGTTTCAACTGCATGCGAAACAAACGAGTTAGCTTCAAATCCATGCGAAACACATGACTTAGCTTGAAATCAATGCGAAGTAGAAGGTTTAGCTTCAAATGCATGCGAAACAAATGATTTAGCTTCACATACTTGCGGTATAAATGATTTAGCTTCACTGAAAGCGAAATGAACGAGTTATCTTCAAATCCATGAGAAACACATGACTTAGCTTGAAATAAATGCGGAGTAGAAGGTTTACATTCAAACCCCTGCGAAACAAATGATTTAGCTTGAAATACTTGCCATATAAATGATTTAGCTTCAACTGCATGCGAAACAAACGAGTTAGCGTCAAATCCATGCGAAACACATGACTTAGCTTGATATCAATGCGGAGTAGAAGGCATAGCTTCAAATGCATGCGAAACACATGACTTAGCTTCTAATCAATGCGGAGTAGACGGTTTAGCTTCAAATCCATGTGAAACAAATGATTTAGCTTCAAATACTTGTGATATATATGATTTAGCTGCAACTGGAAGCGAGAAAAGCGAGTTAGATTCAAATCCATGCGAAACGTATGATTTGGCTTCAAATCAATGCGAAGTAGAAGGTTTAGCTTCAAATCCATGCGAAACAAACGAGTTTAATTCACATTCATGCAAAACACGTGATTTAGATTCAAATCAATGTGAAGTAGACGGCTCAGCTTCAAATCCATGTCAAACAAACGATTTAGCTTCAAATACTTGCGATATAAATTATTTAGCTTCAACTGCATACGAAACACATGATTTGGCTCGAGTCAATGCGATGTGGAAGGTTTAGCTTCAAATGCATGCGAAACACATGACTTAGCTTCTAATCAATGCGGAGTAGACGGTTTAGCTTCAAATCCATGTGAAACAAATGATTTAGCTTCAAATACTTGTGATATATATGATTTAGCTGCAACTGGAAGCGAGAAAAGCGAGTTAGATTCAAATCCATGCGAAACGTATGATTTGGCTTCAAATCAATGCGAAGTAGAAGGTTTAGCTTCAAATCCATGCGAAACAAACGAGTTTAATTCACATTCATGCAAAACACGTGATTTAGATTCAAATCAATGTGAAGTAGACGGCTCAGCTTCAAATCCATGTCAAACAAACGATTTAGCTTCAAATACTTGCGATATAAATTATTTAGCTTCAACTGCATACGAAACACATGATTTGGCTCGAGTCAATGCGATGTGGAAGGTTTAGCTTCAAATCCATGCGAAACAAGTGATTTAGCTTCAAATCAATGCGATCTAGAAAGATTAGCTTCAAATCCATGCGAAACAAATGATTTAGCTTCACATACTTGCGGTATAAATGATTTAGCTTCAACTGAAAGCGAAACAAACGAGTTATCTTCAAATCCATGCGAAACACATGATTTAGCCATAAATCAATGCGAAGTAGAAGGTTTAGCTTCAAATCCATGCGAAACAAACGAGTTACCTTCACATTCGTGCAAAACACGTGATTTAGATTCAAATCAATGTGAACCAGACGGCTCAGCTTCAAATCCATGCCAAACAAACGATTTAGCTTCAAATACTTGCGATATAAATTGTTTAGCTTCAACTGCATACGAAACACATGATTTGGCTCGAGTCAATGCGATGTGGAAGGTTTAGCTTCAAATCCATGCGAAACAAGTGATTTAGCTTCAAATCAATGCGATCTAGAAAGATTAGCTTCAAATCCATGCGAAACAAATGATTTAGCTTCACATACTTGCGGTATAAATGATTTAGCTTCAACTGAAAGCGAAACAAACGAGTTATCTTCAAATCCATGCGAAACACATGACTTAGCTTCTAATCAATGCGGAGTAGAAGGTTTAGCTTCAAAAGCATGCGAAACACATGATTTATCTTCAAATCAATGCTAAGTAGAAGGTTTAGCTTCAAATCCATGCGAAACACATGACTTGGCTTGAAATAAATGCGGAGTAGAAGGTTTACCCACAAATCCCTGCGATACATGTGATTTAGATTGAAATACTTGCGATATAAATGATTTAGCTTCAACTGCATGCGAAACAAATAGTTAGATTCAATTCCACGTGAAACACATGATTAAGCGTCCAATGCAAACGAAACACATGATTTGGCTTCGAGTCAATGCGAAGTTGAAGGTTTAACTTTAAATCCATGCGAAACAAACGATTTAGCTTCAAATACTTGCGATATAAATGATTTAGCTTCAACTGTATGCGAAACAAACGAGTTAGCTTCAAATCCATGCGAAACACATGACTTAGCTTGAAATCAATGCGAAGTAGAAGGTTTAGCTTCAAATCCATGCGAAACAAACGAGTTTACTTCACATTCATGCAAAACACGTGATTTAGATTCAAATCAATGTGAAGTAGACGGCTTAGCTTCAAATCCATACTAAACAAACGATTTAGCTTCAAATACTTGCCATATAAATTATTTAGCTTCAACTGCATACGAAACACATGATTTGGCTCGAGTCAATGCGAAGTGGAAGGTATAGCTTCAAATCCATGCGAAACAAATGATTTAGCTTCAAATCCATGCGAAACACATGACTTAGCTTCTAATCAATGCGGAGTAGAAGGTTTAGCTTCAAATGCATGCGAAACACATGATTTAGATTCAAATCAATGCGGAATAGAAGGTTTAGCTTCAAATGCATGCGAAACACATGATTTAGCCTTAAATCAATGCGAAGTAGAAGGTTTAGCTTCAAATCCATGTGAAACAAATGATTTAGCTTCAAATACTTGTGATATATATGATTTAGCTGCAACTGGAAGCGAAACAAGCGTGTTAGATTCAAATCCATGCGAAACGCATGATTTAGCTTCAAATCAATGCGAAGTAGAAGGTTTAGCTTCAAATCCATGCGAAACAAACGAGTTTAATTCACATTCATGCAAAACACGTGATTTAGATTCAAGTCAATGTGAAGTAGACGGCTTAGCTTCAAATCCATGTCAAACAAACGATTTAGCTTCAAATACTTGCCATATAAATTATTTAGCTTCAACTGCATACGAAACACATGATTTGGCTCGAGTCAATGCGAAGTGGAAGGTATAGCTTCAAATCCATGCGAAACAAATGATTTAGCTTCAAATCCATGCGAAACACATGACTTAGCTTCTAATCAATGCGGAGTAGAAGGTTTAGCTTCAAATGCATGCGAAACACATGATTTAGATTCAAATCAATGCGGAATAGAAGGTTTAGCTTCAAATGCATGCGAAACACGTGATTTAGCCTTAAATCAATGCGAAGTAGAAGGTTTAGCTTCAAATCCATGTGAAACAAATGATTTAGCTTCAAATACTTGTGATATATATGATTTAGCTGCAACTGGAAGCGAAACAAGCGTGTTAGATTCAAATCCATGCGAAACGCATGATTTAGCTTCAAATCAATGCGAAGTAGAAGGTTTAGCTTCAAATCCATGCGAAACAAACGAGTTTAATTCACATTCATGCAAAACACGTGATTTAGATTCAAATCAATGTGAAGTAGACGGCTTAGCTTTTAATCCATGTCAAACAAACGATTTAGCTTCAAATACTTGCCATATAAATTATTTAGCTTCAACTGCATACGAAACACATGATTTGGCTCGAGTCAATGCGAAGTGGAAGGTATAGCTTCAAATCCATGCGAAACAAATGATTTAGCTTCAAATCCATGCGAAACACATGACTTAGCTTCTAATCAATGCGGAGTAGAAGGTTTAGCTTCAAATGCATGCGAAACACATGATTTTGATTCAAATCAATGCGGAATAGAAGGTTTAGCTTCAAATGCATGCGAAACACGTGATTTAGCCTTAAATCAATGCGAAGTAGAAGGTTTAGCTTCAAATCCATGTGAAACAAATGATTTAGCTTCAAATACTTGTGATATATATGATTTAGCTGCAACTGGTAGCGAAACAAGCGTGTTAGATTCAAATCCATGCGAAACGCATGATTTAGCTTCAAATCAATGCGAAGTAGAAGGTTTAGCTTCAAATCCATGCGAAACAAACGAGTTTAATTCACATTCATGCAAAACACGTGATTTAGATTCAAATCAATGTGAAGTAGACGGCTTAGCTTCAAATCCATGTCAAACAAACGATTTAGCTTCAAATACTTGCCATATAAATTATTTAGCTTCAACTGCATACGAAACACATGATTTGGCTCGAGTCAATGCGAAGTGGAAGGTATAGCTTCAAATCCATGCGAAACAAATGATTTAGCTTCAAATCCATGCGAAACACATGACTTAGCTTCTAATCAATGCGGAGTAGAAGGTTTAGCTTCAAATGCATGCGAAACACATGATTTAGATTCAAATCAATGCGGAATAGAAGGTTTAGCTTCAAATGCATGCGAAACACGTGATTTAGCCTTAAATCAATGCGAAGTAGAAGGTTTAGCTTCAAATCCATGTGAAACAAATGATTTAGCTTCAAATACTTGTGATATATATGATTTAGCTGCAACTGGAAGCGAAACAAGCGTGTTAGATTCAAATCCATGCGAAACGCATGATTTAGCTTCAAATCAATGCGAAGTAGAAGGTTTAGCTTCAAATCCATGCGAAACAAACGAGTTTAATTCACATTCATGCAAAACACGTGATTTAGATTCAAATCAATGTGAAGTAGACGGCTTAGCTTCTAATCCATGTCAAACAAACGATTTAGCTTCAAATACTTGCCATATAAATTATTTAGCTTCAACTGCATACGAAACACATGATTTGGCTCGAGTCAATGCGAAGTGGAAGGTATAGCTTCAAATCCATGCGAAACAAATGATTTAGCTTCAAATCCATGCGAAACACATGACTTAGCTTCTAATCAATGCGGAGTAGAAGGTTTAGCTTCAAATGCATGCGAAACACATGATTTAGATTCAAATCAATGCGGAATAGAAGGTTTAGCTTCAAATGCATGCGAAACACGTGATTTAGCCTTAAATCAATGCGAAGTAGAAGGTTTAGCTTCAAATCCATGTGAAACAAATGATTTAGCTTCAAATACTTGTGATATATATGATTTAGCTGCAACTGGAAGCGAAGCAAGCGTGTTAGATTCAAATCCATGCGTAACGCATGATTTAGCTTCAAATCAATGCGAAGTAGAAGGTTTAGCTTCAAATCCATGCGAAACAAACGAGTTTAATTCACATTCATGCAAAACATTTGATTTAGATTCAAATCAATGTGAAGTAGACGGCTTAGCTTCAAATCCATGTAAAACAAACGATTTAGCTTCAAATACTTGCCATATAAATTATTTAGCTTCAACTGCATACGAAACACATGATTTGGCTCGAGTCAATGCGATGTGGAAGGTTTAGCTTCAAATCCATGCTAAACAAGTGATTTAGCTTCAAATCAATGCGATCTAGAAAGATTAGCTTCAAATCCATGTGAAACAAATGATTTTGCTTCAAATACTTGTGATATATATGATTTAGCTGCAACTGGTAGCGAAACAAGCGAGTTAGATTCAAATCCATGCGAAACGCATGATTTAGCTTCAAATCAATGCGAAGTAGAAGCTTTAGCTTCAAATCCATGCGAAACAAATGATTTTGCTTCAAATACTTGTGATATATATGATTTAGCTGCAACTGGTAGCGAAACAAGCGAGTTAGATTCAAATCCATGCGAAACGCATGATTTAGCTTCAAATCAATGCGAAGTAGAAGCTTTAGCTTCAAATCCATGCGAAACAAACGAGTTACCTTCACATTCATGCAAAACACGTGATTTAGTTTCGAATCAATGTGAAGTAAACGGCTCAGCTTCAAATCCATGCCATCAAACGATTTAGCTTCAAATGCATGCGAACACATGATTGAGCCATAAATCAATGCGAAGTAGAAGGTTGAGCTTCAAATCCATGTGAAACAAATGATTTAGCTTCAAACACTTGTGATATATACGATTTAGCAGCAACTGGAAGCGAAACAAGCGAGTTAGATTCAAATACATGCGAAACGCAATATTTAGCTTCAGATCAATGCGAAGTAGAAGATTTGGCTTCAAATCCATGCGAAAGAAATGATTTACCATCACATACTTGCGGTATAAATGATTTAGATTCACTGAAAGCGAAACAAACGAGATATCTTCAAATCCATGCGAAACACATGAATTAGCTTGCAATAAATGCGGAGTAGAAGGTTTACATTCAAATCCCTGCGAAACAAATGATTTAGCTTGAAATACTTGTGATATATATGATTTAGCAGCAACTGGTAGCGAAACAAGCGAGTTAGAATCAAATCCATGCGAAACGCATGATTTATCTTCAAATTAATGCGAAGTAGAAGGTTTAGCTTCAAACCATGCGAAACAAACGAGTTACCTTCACATTCATGCAAACCACGTGATTTAGATTCAAATCAATGTGAAGTAGACGGCTCAGCTTCAAATCCATGTCAAACAAACGATTTAGCTTCAAATACTTGCGATATAAATTATTTAGTTTCAACTGCATACGAAACACATGATTTGGCTCGAGTCAATGCGTTGTGGAAGGTTTAGCTTCAAATCCATGCGAAACAAGTGATTTAGCTTCAAATCAATGCGATCTAGAAAGATTAGCTTCAAATCCATGCGAAACAAATGATTTAGCTTCACATACTTGCGGTATAAATGATTTAGCTTCAACTGAAAGCGAAACAAACGAGTTATCTTCAAATCCATGCGAAACAAATGATTTAGCCATAAATCAATGCGAAGTAGAAGGTTTAGCTTCAAATCCATGCGAAACAAACGAGTTACCTTCACATTCATGCAAAACACGTGATTTAGATTCAAATCAATGTGAACTAGACGGCTCAGCTTCAAATCCATGCCAAACAAACGATTTAGCTTCAAATACTTGCGATATAAATTATTTAGCTTCAACTGGAAGCGAAACAATCGAGTTAGATTCAAATCCACGCGAAACACATGATTTATCTTCCAAGCAATGCGAAGTAGAAGGTTTAGCATCAAATCCATGTGAAACAAATGATTTAGCTTCAAGTACTAGCGATATAAGTGATTTAGCTCCATCTGGAAGCGAAACGTGCGAGTTAGCTTCATATACATGCGAAACAAATGATTTAGCTTCAAATACATGCGATATAAATGAGTTAGCTTCAACTGGAAGCGAAACAAGCGAGTTAGCTTCAAATCCATGCGAAACACATGATTTGTCTTCAAAGCAATGCGAAGTAGAAGGTTTAGCTTCAAATCCATGCGAAACAAATGATTTAGCTTCAAATACTAGCGATATAAATGAGAAAGCTTCAATTGGAAGCGAAACAAATGATTTAGCTTCAAATACATGCGAAACAAATGATTTAGCTTCAAATACTTGCGATATAAACGATATAGCTTCAAATGTATGCGAAACAAACGAGTTAGCTTCACATTCATTCGAAACACATGATTTAGCTTCAAATCAATGCGAGGAAAAAGCTTTGGCTTCAAAGCCAAGCGAAACAAATGATTTAGCTTCAAATACTTGCGATATAAATGATTTAGATTCAACTGCATGCGAAACAAACGAGTTAGCTTCAAATCCACGCGAAACACATGATTTATCTTCCATTCATTGCGAAGTAGAAGGTTTAGCTTCAAATCCATGCGAAACAAATGATTTAGCTTCAAGTACTTGCGATATAAACGATTTCGCTTCAACTGAAAGCGAGACAAACGAGTTAGCTTTAATTAATTGTGTAACACATGATTTAGCTTCAAATCAATGCGAAGTAGAAGGTTAAGCTTGATGTGCATAAGAAACAAATGATTGACCTTCAAATACTTGCGATATAAATGGTTTAGCTTCAACCGCATGCGAAACAAACGGGATAAATACAAATCCATGCGAAACACATGATTTAGCATCAAATACTTGCGATATAAATGATTTAGCTTCAACTGTATGCGAACAAACGAGTTAGCTTCTAATCAACGCGTAACACGTGGTTTAGCTTCAAATCAATGCGAAGTATAAGGTTTAGCTTCACATACATGCGAATCAAATGGTTCAGCTTCAAATACTTGCGATATAAATGATTTACCACCAACTAGAAGCGAAACAGGCAAGTTAGCTTCAAACACAAGCGAAACAAATGATTTATCTTAAAATCAATGCCGAGTAGAAGGTGTAGCTTCAACTGCATGCGCAACAAACGAGTTAGCTACAAATAGATGCGAAATGCGTGATTTAGCTTCGAATCAATGCGGAGAAGAAAGTTTAGTTTCAAAACAATGCGAAACGAATGATTTATCTTCAAATACTTGCGATATAAATGATTTAGCTCCAACTGGGAGCGAGACAAACGAGTTAGCTTCGCTTTCATGCGAAACACATGACTTAGCTTCAAATCAATGCGGAGTAGAAGGTTGAGCTTCAAATCCATGCGAAACAAATGATTTAACTTCAAATACTAGCGATATAAATGATATAGCTTCAATTGGAAGCGAAACAAGCGAGTTAGCTTCTAATCCATGCGAAACAAGTGATTTAGCTTCAAATACTTGCGATATAAATGATTTAGCTTCAACTGGAAGCGAAACAATCGAGTTAGATTCAAATCCACGCGAAACACATGATTTATCTTCCAAGCAATGCGAAGTAGAAGGTTTAGCATCAAATTCATGTGAAACAAATGATTTAGCTTCAAGTACTAGCGATATAAGTGATTTAGCTCCATCTGGAAGCGAAACGTGCGAGTTAGCTTCATATACATGCGAAACAAATGATTTAGCTTCAAATACATGCGATATAAATGAGTTAGCTTCAACTGGAAGCGAAACAAGCGAGTTAGCTTCAAATCCACGCGAAACACATGATTTATTTTCCACGCATTGCGAAGTAGAAGGTTTAGCTTCAAACCCATGCGAAACAAATGATTTAGCTTCAAACACTTCCGTTATAAACGATTTAGCTTCAACTGGAAGCGAGACAAACAAGTTATCTTCACATTCATGCGAAACAAATGATTTAGCTTCAAATACTTCCGATATAAATGATTTAGCTTCAACTGGAAGCGAGACAAACGAGTTATCTACACATTCACGCGAAACACATGATTTAGCTTGAAATAAATGCGAAGTAGAAGGTTTAGCGTCAAATCCATGCGAAACAAATGATTTAGATTCAAATCCTTGCGATATGAATGATTTAGCTTCAACTGGAAGCGAAGCAAGCGAGTTAGCTTCTAACCCATGCGAAACACATGATTTAACTTCAAATCAATGCGGAGTAGAAGGTTTAGCTTCAAATCCATGCGAAACAAATGATTTAGATTCAAATCCATGCGAACCACGTGATTTAGCTTCAAATCAATACGGAGTAGAAGGTTTATCTACAAATACATTCGAAACAAATGATTTAGCTTCAAATACTTGCGATATAAATGATTTAGCTTCAACTGGAAATGAATCAAGCGAGTTAGCTTCAAATCCATGCGAAACACATTATTTGTCTTCAAAGCAACGCAAAGTAGAATGTTTAGCTCCAAATCCATGCGAAACAAACGAGTTAGCTTCACAGTCATTCGAAACACATGATTTATCTTCAAATCAATGCAAAGTAGAAGGTTTAGATTCAAATCCATGCGAAACAAACGAGTTAGCTTCACAGTCATTCGAAACACATGATTTAGCTTCAACTGGTAGCGAGACAAACGAGTTAGCTTCACATTCATGTGAAACACATGATTTAGCTTCAAATCAATTCGAAGTAGAAGGTTTAGCTTGAAATCCAAGCGAAACAAATGATTTTGCTTCAAATACTTGGGATATAAATGATTTAGCTTCAAATTCATGCGAAACAAACGAGTTGGCTTCACATTCATTCGAAACATATGATTTAACATCAAATCAATGCGAAGTAGAAGAATTAGCTTCACATCCAAGCGAAACAAATGATTTAGCTTCAAATACTTGCGATATAAACGATTTAGCTTCAAATACATGCGATACAAATGATTTAGCTTCAAGTACTAGCGATATAAATGATTTAGCTCCAACTGGTAGCGAGACATGCGAGGTAGCTTCAAATCCATGCGAAACAAATGATTTAGCTTCAAGTACTTCCGATATAAACGATATAGCTTCAAATGCATGCGAAACAAACGAGTTGGCTTAACATTCATTCGAAACAAATGATTTAGCATCAAATCAATGCGAAGTAGAAGAATTAGCTTCAAATCCAAGCGAAACAAATGATTTAGCTTCAAATACTTGCGATATAAACGATATAGCTCCAAATGCATACGAAACAAATGATTTAGCTTCAAGTATTTGCGATATAAACGATATAGCTTCAAATGCAAGCGAAACAAGCGAGTTAGCTTCTAACCCATGCGAAACACATGATTTAACTTCAAATCAATGCGGAGTAGAAGGTTTAGCTTCAAATCCATGCGAAACAAATGATTTAGCTTCAAATCCATGCGAAACAATTGGTTTAGATTCAAATACTTGCGATATAAGCGATATAGCTTCAAATGCATGCGAAACAAACGAATTAGCTTCAAATACACGCGAAATACATGATTTATCTTCTAAGCAATGCGAAGTAGAAGGTTTTGCTTCAAATCAATGCGGAATAGAAGGTTTATCTACAAATGCATACGAAACACATGATTTAGCTTCAAGTTGAAGCGGAAGAGATGGTTTAGCTTCAAATCAACGCGAAACTCGTGATTTAGCTTCTAATCAATGCGAAGTATAAGGTTTAGCTTCACATACATGCGAAACAGATGATTCTGCTACAAATACTTGCGATATAAATGATTTAGCTTGAACTGAAAGCGTAACAAACGAGTTAGATACAAATCCACGCGAAACACGAGACTTAGATTCAAATCAATGCGCAGTAGAATATTTAGCTTCAAATCATTGCGCAGTAGAAGTTTTAGCTTCAAATCCATGCGAAACAAATGATTTAGCTTCAAACACTTACGATATAAATGATTTAGCTTCAACTGGAAGCGAAACAATCCAGTTAGCTACTAATCCACGCGAAACACGAGACTTAGATTCAAATCAATGCGCAGTAGAAGATTTAGCTTCAAATCATTGCGCAGTAGAAGTTTTAGCTTCAAATCCATGCGAAACAAATGATTTAGCTTCAAAAACTTACGATATAAATGATTTAGCTTCAACTGGAAGCGAAACAATCCAGTTAGCTTCTAATCCATGCGAAACACATGCTTTAGCTTCAAATGAATGCGAAGTAGAAGGTTTAGCTTCACATTCATGCGAAACAAATGATTCTGCTTCAAATATTTGCGATATAAATGAGTTACCACCAACTGGAAGCGAAAAAGACGAGTTAGACTCGAATCCATGCGAAACACATCATTTAACTTCAAATCAATGCAGAGTAGATCGCTCAGCATCAAATCCATGCGAAACAAATGATTTAGCTTCAAATACTTCCGATATAAATGATTTAGCTTCAACTGGAAACGAAACATTCGAGTTGGCTTCTAATCCATGCGAAACACAAGCCTTAGCCTTAAATCAATTTGAGGTAGAAGGTTTAACTTTAAATCCATGCGAAACAAACGATTTAGCTTCCGAATACTTGCGATATAAATGATTTAGCTTCAACTGCATGCGAAACAAACGAGTTAGCTTCAAATCCATGCGAAACACATTACTTAGCTTCTAATCAATGCGGAGTAGAAGGTTTAGCTTCAAAAGCATTCGAAACACATGATTTAGATACAAATCAATGCGGAATAAAAGGTTTCGCTTCAAATGCATGCGAAACACATGATTTAGCCTTAAATCAATGCGAAGTAGAAAGTTTAGCTTCAAATCCATGTGAAACAAATGATTTAGCTTCAAATACTTGCGGTATAAATGATTTAGCTTCAACTGCATGCGAAACAAACGAGTTAGCTTCAAATCCATGCGAAACACATGACTTAGCTTCTAATCAATGCGGAGTAGAAGGTTTAGCTTCAAGTCCATGCGAAACAAGTGATTTAGCTTCAAATCAAAGCGAAGTAGAAAGTTTACCATCAAATCCACGCGAAACGAATGATTTAGCTTCAAATCAATGCGAAGTAGAAGATTTAACTTCAAATCTATAAGTAACAAATGATTTAGCTTCAGATACTCGAGTAATAAATTATTTAGCTTCAAATGCATTCAAAACACATGATTAAGCTTCAAATCAATGCAGAATAGAAGGTTTAGCTTCAAAAGCATGCGAAACAAATGATTTAGGATAAAAATTAATGCTTGAAATAAATGCGGAGTAGAAGTTTTACATTAAAATCCATGCGAAACAATCGATATAGCTTGAAATACTTGCGATGAAAATGATTTATCTTCAACTGCAAGCGAAACAAACGAGTTAGCTTCAAATCCATGCGAAACTCATGACTTAGCTTGAAGTCAATGCGGAGTAGAAGGTTTAGCATCAAATCCATGTGTAACAATTGATTTAGCATCAAATACTTGTGATATATATGATTTAGCTGCAACTGGAAGCGAAACAAGCGAGTTAGTTTCAAATCCATGCGAAACGCATGATTTAGCTTCAAATCAATGCGAAGTAGAAGGTTTGTCGCAGGGGTTACTGCGACGGTTTGTATAAAATAATCCGAGAGTTTTTTTTGGTTTTTAAATAACGAGAACTTTAATATAACTTGTAACAAAGGCGATGAGATACAGTGTGTAGAAGGTAAAGGTAAACGAGTGACGGATGATACAGAAATATGGACACGTTGAGAGTCGGAGGAAAACTTGCTAACTGACTTCTCTCGGTCGAGAGGTCCTCGTATTTATTGGTAGGGAAAGTCCTTGAAATTGGTAAGGGAAAGTCCTCGGGAAGGGCGAAGGCCTCTCCCGAAGATTTTCCGACCGGGGTGGTCCGGGACCTATGGGCCGAAGCTGTGTCCCAACGTTTTTATTGTTTTATTGCGGGGTGTACGCCTTGCGTCGGGAAAACCCGAAAAAGGCATGTGTACACCCCGTTTTTGAAGGACGTGTCTTTTTGTGTCTGGTCCGCCACATTCACCCCCCTTCCAGTGATTAACGCTAAGGTACAAAATTGGTTGAAGAAAAAAAAAAATATTATACCTGGGGGAGTATTAATAGTGGACAGCACTTTTCATGGTTTGTAATATGCGTACGTAAGATATATCGGAGTATATTAATAAGTATGTTCGTGAGCTAACGGCATTCCGAAGAAGTCTGGAAATTTTATTCTTCTACCGGAACGTGTTGTCGTTGGTACGTTAGAAGTGCCTTGTACTTGTACTTCTGGTTGCAGGTTAGTCTTGTTTTGTTGTGTATTATTGTTTGCGGCATCTTTTAAGAAATATGCTGGTTTAAGGCGGTCGATGGAGATTTTTGTATGTTTTCCGGCGATATCAAGGGTGAAGTATTTTGTTGCGCGGTCGATTACTGTATATGGTCCATCGTATGGTGGCTGTAAGGGTTTTCTTACCGCGTCATGGCGAACGAAGGCTTGTTGCGACGTTGCTAGATCTTTAAAAATAAAAGGTTTCTTCTCTCCGTGTTTAACCGGAGCTGTTGGTTTTATTTCCTTAATATGCTGGCGTAGTTGTTTTATGAAATCATTGGTATCCTGTACTGTGTGGTTTTCGAAAAATTCTCCCGGTAAGCGGACGCTTTCTCCATATACTAGCTCTGTTGAACTTGCCTGTAGATCTTCTTTGGGTGCTGATCTGATGCCTAATAAAACAATGGGAAGTCGTTGGGTCCATTTGTTGTCTTCATGACACATGATTCCTGCTTTGAGTTGCCTATGGAATCGTTCAACCATTCCGTTGGCTTGCGGGTGGTATGCGGTTGTCATAAGGTGTGAGGCGCCAATCAAACGGGTTAATTCTTTGAATAACTGTGAAGTGAACTGTCTTCCTTGGTCGGTTGTTATTCTCGCGGGGACTCCGAAGCGGCTAATCCAGTTCATAAAAACTTTTGCGACTGCTTCTGCGGTGATTTCTTCCACTGGCCAGGCTTCGGGCCATCGCGTGAATCGATCCACGCACGTTACGCAGTACTTGAAACCTTCTGAGGATGACATCGGGCCAACTATGTCCATATGAATGTGCTGGAATCTAGCGCTCGGTGTTTCGAATTTGCCTATTGGTGAAGACACGTGTTTAGTTATTTTTGCTTTTTGACATGGTATGCATGTTCGAACCCATTGTGTGCAATCTTTCCGCATGGATGGCCACACAAACCTTTCTGAGATAAGTTTTATGGTGGCCCGTGTACCTGGGTGGGCTAATCCATGGATCCGTTGGAAAACCTTCTTGCGGAATGACGGTACAATATAAGGGCGGGCTCTCTGTGTAGAAATATCGCAGTAGATGTTGGCTTTACACGGTTCAAAGAAAATAGATTTTAGTTGTAGGTTTGTATCGGATTGCAATAAATGTTGTAGTTCTTCGTCATCGGTTTGTGCTGCGGCGAGAGCTGAATAATTGATCTCTTCGATTTCTTCGATTCTCGATAGAGCGTCTGCGACTACATTATTTATGTCCGAAATATGTTTTATGTCCGATGTGAATTGTGAAATGTAATCAAAGTAACGAAACTGCCTTGGGGATTTTTCTTTCTTTTGGTTAAAAACATAAGTAAGCGGTTTGTGATCTGTGAATATGGTGAAGTTTCTGCCTTCTACAGCGTAAATGAAGTACTTTATGGCTTCGTAAATAGCGAGAAGCTCGCGATCGTACGCGCTATACTTAACTTGTGTTTTTGTCAGGGGGCGAGAGAAAAATCCAAGGGGTTGCCAATCGTTGTTTGTCCTTTGTTGCAAAACGGCTCCTATCGCGTGGTCAGAAGCGTCCACAGTTATTGATAATGGAGCATTTATTGCTGGATGTACCAACAGCGTGGCGTTGGCTAGGCCTTCTTTTATTGCGACGAAAGCTTGTTTGGCCTCTTCGGTCCAATTGATAGGTTTGTTGCCTGTCATTTTTGGGCCTGTCAGTAGGCCGTTAAGGGGCTTTTGTCGTGTCGCAGCTGCTGGCAGGAATCGACGGTAGAAGTTAACCATCCCAAGGAAACGGCGTAATTGTTTTACGGTTGTCGGCTGAGGGAAGTTTTTTACGGCGTCGACCTTATGTTCGGGTGGGCGAGTGCCCTTCTCGTCTACCTGGTAGCCGAGAAATTTGACCTGAGAGGCTCCGAAGACGCATTTGCTTGGGTTTATGACAATGCCATATTCCTTAAATCTTTTGAAAATAATCTCGAGGTGTTGCAGATGTTCGCTCGGGTTTGCGGAAGCTATTAAAAAATCGTCGAGATAGGCGAAGACGAAATCCAAACCTCGCGTAACTTCGTCTATGAATCTCTGAAAAGTTTGAGCTATCCCGCAAAGGCCGAAGGGTCCGTATAAATATTCAAATAAACCAAAAGGTGTAATTACGGCGGTTTTTGGAATATCCTCCGCAGCTATCGGTATCTGGTGGTAAGCGCGCACGAGGTCGATGGTTGAAAAGATTGTTTTCCCGTGTAGATTTTGTGAGAAATCTTCGATGCGTCGTATGGGATATCTATTCGGAATTGTTCGTTTATTCAACCCGCGGTAGTCGACGCAAGGGCGCCATTCTCCGTTCTTTTTCGTGACCATGTGCAACGGTGATGACCATGGGCTCTTAGAAGGTCGAATAATCCCTTGTTTGAGCAGCAGGTCAAATTCCGCTTTTGCTGCTTTATAGCGGTCCGGTGCGAGTCGTCGGACTTTGTAAGAGATAGGCGTTCCGGGGGTCGTTTCAATATGGTGCTCGATACTGTGTTTTGCAGCGCTAGGCATGCCCGCGGGATGTGTAATTTCGCTGTATCGTGAAAGTAAGGCGTGATATTGCGTATCGCCGTGAATTGTCTTGATTGTGACAAATTTGTCCCGTACTATTGAGCCTTGCGTAGTTCGCGATGTTGTGCCATCGACTAAACATCTGTTTTTGATGTCGACGAGTAACCCAAAATGACCTAGGAAATCCGCGCCGATGATTGGTTTAGCGATATCCGCTACAATAAATCGCCATATTAATTCGCGACGTAGATCGAAGTCGACTCTCAGTGTAATTGTCCCATATGTGGGGATCCTTGTGCCGTTTGCCGCAAACATTTCGTAATTTGAGCGCGGCGGGTTCGTCGATAGGTACGTCCGAGGGTAAACGCTCACGTCCGCGCCAGTATCAATGAGGTATTGAATTCTTGACGCTTTTTCAGTGATAAAAAGGCGGCTTGTAGGGAACTCGTCATATGTTGCCGCGATTATTGACGAGGATTTGAGTTTCCCGGATTCGCGGTGCACGGAGAAATGCATTTTACAGCTTTATCCGCGAAGCGTGCGTGGTACCAACACATACCTTGCTTACCACGACTATGGCTACGTTGCCGTGATCTGCCTCGCGTGAAGTTTTTACTGCGTGGTCGGGCTTCTCTTTCGGTTAATCTTGCTGTCAGCGTGGCTACTTGACGCGTTAAAGCTTCTACTTGCTGCGCCAAATTGTTGTCCGGGGCGGGTGTCCTGTCGATGCTGGCTACGTGTGCTCTCGGTGCGAGTTCCACTATTTGGTCGGCGAGTAGGCCGAGTTTCTCCAACGTCGTATCCGTGTGCGTAGCGAGGATTGCTCGTACATGCGTCGGCAACCGGTTGAGCCATATAGTTCGAACTATATTGTCCGGCACTGAATTTTCCAGTCCCCTTAGGTACCGCAAAAACTGTGAAGGTTTCCGGTCTCCCATTTCTTCTTGCTCCAGGAGTCGCTGAAGACGCGATTCGTTCGACTGCGAGAGGCGCGATATGAGCGTCTCTTTCAAAATTTTGAAGGGATTTTCAGCTGGAGGGTTGATAATTAGATCCTGTACCTCTGTTGCATACTTGGTTTCCAAGTTCGAGGCTGCGTACCAGAACTTCTTATTCTCACTTTTTATTCCCGCTATGAGAAACTGTCCTTCCAGTTGTGCAAACCACATAGCTGGCACTTCGGGTGTGAAGCTAGGTACGCGTATATTAATTTGATTTACCTCTACACCGGAGGCAGTAGTTTGGATGGGGCTGGCGTCCGTCATTTCGTATGTATTAAAAAAAAGGTTCACACAGTTTGTATAACACCACTCGGATCGCGAAGTTCGTATGTTGCCGAACGGAATGTCACTAAGAGTTACTAAGTTCTCGGTTATCACGCACTCGCGGTACTCTCGGATCACGTCGGGGTCACCAGTTTGTCGCAGGGGTTACTGCGACGGTTTGTATAAAATAATCCGAGAGTTTTTTTTGGTTTTTAAATAACGAGAACTTTAATATAACTTGTAACAAAGGCGATGAGATACAGTGTGTAGAAGGTAAAGGTAAACGAGTGACGGATGATACAGAAATATGGACACGTTGAGAGTCGGAGGAAAACTTGCTAACTGACTTCTCTCGGTCGAGAGGTCCTCGTATTTATTGGTAGGGAAAGTCCTTGAAATTGGTAAGGGAAAGTCCTCGGGAAGGGCGAAGGCCTTTCCCGAAGATTTTCCGACCGGGGTGGTCCGGGACCTATGGGCCGAAGCTGTGTCCCAACGTTTTTATTGTTTTATTGCGGGGTGTACGCCTTGCGTCGGGAAAACCCGAAAAAGGCATGTGTACACCCCGTTTTTGAAGGACGTGTCTTTTTGTGTCTGGTCCGCCACAAAGGTTTAGCTTCAAGTCCATGCGAAACAAACGAGTTTCCTTCACATTCATGCAAAACACGTGATTTAGATTCAAATCAATGTGAAGTAGGCGGCTTAGCTTCAAATCCATGCCGAACAAACGATTTAGCTTCAAATACTTGCAATATAAATTATTTCGCTTCAACTGCATACGAAACACATGATTTGGATCTAGTCAATGCGAAATGGACGGTTTAGTTTCAAATCCATGAGAAAGAAATGATTTAGCTTCACATACTAGCGATATAAATGATTTAGCTTCAACTGGAAGCGAAAGAAGCGAGTTAGCTTCTAATCCATGCGAAAAAAGGATTTAGATCAAATACTTGCGATATAAATGATTTAGCTTCAACTGGAAGTGAAACAAGCGAGTTAGCTTCAAATCCATGCGAAACACATGATTTGTCTTCAAAGCAATGCGAAGTAGAAGGATTAGCTTCAAATCCATGCGAAACAAATGATTTAGCTTCCAATACTTACGATATAAATGATATAGCTTCAACTGCATGCGAAACAAACGAGTTAGCTTCAAATCCGTGCGAAACACATGATTTGTCTTCAAAGCAATGCGAAGTAGAAGGTTTAGCTTCAAATCCATGCGAAACAAATGATTTAGCTTCCAATACTTACGATATAAATGATATAGCTTCAAATGCAAGCGAAACAAACGTGTAAGCTACACATTCATTGGAAACACATGATTTAGTTGCAAATCAATGCGAAGTAAAAAGTTTAGCTTCAAATCCAAGCGAAACAAATGATTTAGCTTCTAATACTTGCGATATAAACGATGTATCTTCAAATGCATGCGAAACAAACGAGTTAGCTACACATTCATTGGAAACACATGATTTAGTTGCAAATCAATGCGAAGTAAAAGGTTTAGCTTCAAATCCAAGCGAAACAAATGATTTAGCTTCAAATACTTGCGATATAAACGATATAGATTCAAATGCATGCGAAACAAACGAGTTAGTATCACAGTCATTCGAAACACATGATTTATCTTCAAATCAATGCGAAGAAGAAGGTTTAGCTTCAAATCCAAGAGAAACATATGATTTGTCTTCAAAGCAATGCGAAGTAGAAGGTTTAGCTTCAAATCCATGCGAAACAAATGATTTAGCTTTCAATACTTACGAAATAAATGATATAGCTTCAAATCCATGCGAAACAAGTGATTTAGCTTCAAATACTTGCGATATAAACGATATTGATTCAAATGCATGCGAAACAAACGAGTTAGCTTCACAGTCATTCGAAACACATGATTTAGCTTCAAATCAATGCGACGTAGAAGGTTTAGCTTCAAATCGATGCGAAACAAATAATTTACCTTCGAATACTAGCGATATAAATAATGTAGCTTCAACTGGAAGCGAAACAAGCGAGTTAGCTTCTAATCCATGCGAAACAAATGATTTAGCTTCAAAAACTTCCGATATAAATGATTTAGATTCAACTGCATGCGAAACAAACGAGTTAGCTTCAAATCCAGGCGAAACACATGATTTGTCTTCAAAGCAATGCGAAGTAGAAGGTTTAGCTTCAAATCCATGCGAATCATATGATTTAGCTTCCAATACTTGCGATATAAATGATTTAGATTCAACTGCATGCGAAACAAACAAGTTAGATTCAAATCCATGCGAAAAACGAGATTTAGATTTAAATCAATGCAAAGTAGAAGGTTTAGCTTCAAATCCATGCGAAACAAATGATTTAATTTCAAATACTAGCGATATAAATGATTTAGCTTCAACTGGAAGCGAGACAAACGAGTTAGCTTCACATTCATGCGAAACAAATGATTTAGCTTCAAATACTTGCGATATAAACGGTATAGATTCAAATGCATGCGAAACAAACGAGTTAGCTTCACATTCATTCAAAACACATGATTTAGCTTCAAATCAATGCGAAGTAGAAGGTTTAGCTTAAAATCCATGCGAAACAAATGATTTACCTTCAAATACTAGCGATATAAATGATTTAGCTTCAACTGCATGCGATACAAACGAGTTAGATTCAAATCCACTCGAAACACATGACAAAGCTTCAAATCAGTGCGAGGTAGAAGATTTAGCTTCAAATCCATGCGAAACAAATGATTTAGCTTCAAATACTTGCGATATAAATGATTTATTTTTAACTGGAAGCGAAACAAGCGAGTTAGCTTTAAATCCATCCGAAACACATGATTTGTCTTCAAAGGAATACGAAGTAGAAGGTTTAGCTTCAAATCCATGCGAAATAAATGATTTAACTTCAAATACTAGCGATATAAATGATATAGCTTCAACTGGAAGCGAAACAATCGAGTTAGCTTCTAATCCATGTGAAACGAATGATTTAGATTCAAATACTTGCCATATAAACGATATAGCTTCAAATGCATGCGAAACAAACGAGTTAGCTTCACATTCATTCGAAACACGTGATTTAGCTTCAAATCAATGCGAAGTAGAAGGTTTAGCTTCAAATCCATGTGAAACAAATGATTTACCTTCAAATACTTGCGATATAAATGATTTAGATTCAACTGCATGCGAAACAAACAACTTAGATTCACATTCATTCGAAACACATAATTTAGCTTCTAATCAATGCGATGTAGAAGGTTTAGCTTCAAATCCATGTGAAACAAATGATTATGCTTCAAATACTTGCGATATAAATGATTTAGCTTCAACTGGAAGCGAGACAAACGAGTTAGCTTCAAATCCATGCGAAACAAATGATTATGCTTCAAATACTTGCGATATAAATGATTTAGCTTTAACTGGAAGCGAAACAAGCGAGTTAGCCTCTAATCCATGCGAAAAAAAACATTTAGCTTCAAATACTTGCCATATAAACGATATAGATTCAAACGCATGCGAAACAAACGAGTTAGCTTCAAATCCATGCGATACAAATGATTTAACTTCAAATACTAGCGATATAAACGACATAGCTTCAACTGGAAACGAAACAAGCGAGTTAGCTCCTAATCCATGCGAAACAAATGATTTAGCTTCAAATACTTGCGTTATAAACGATATAGCTTCAAATGCTTGCGATACAAACGAGTTAGCTTCAAATCAACTCGAAACACATGATTTGTCTTCAAAGGAATACGAAGTAGAAGGTTTTGCTTCAAATCCATGAGAAACAAATGATTTAACTTCAAATACTAGCGATATAAATGATATAGCTTCAACTGGAAGCGAAACAAGCAAGTTAGCTTCTAATCCATGAGAAACAAATGATTCATCTTCAAGTACTTGCGATATAAACGATATAGCTTCAAATGCATGCGAAACAAACGAGACAGCTTCACAGTCATTCGAAACACATGATTTATCTTCAGATCAATGCGAAGTAGAAGGTTTAGCTTCAAATCCATGCGAAACAAATGATTTAGCTTCAAATACTATCGATATAAATAATATAGCTTGAAATGCATGCGATACAAACGAGTTAGCTTCACATTCTTTCGAAACACATGACTTAGGTTCAAATCAATGCGAAGTAGAAGGTTTAACTTCAAAACGATGCGAAACAAATGATTTAGCTTGAGACACTTGCAATATAAATGATTTAGCGTCAATTGCATGCGAAACAATCGAGTTAGATTCAAATCCATGCGAAACACATGATTTATCTTGAAACCATCGCGAAGTAGAAGGTTTAGCTTCAAATCCATGCGAAACAAATGATTTTGCTTCAAATACTTGCGATATAATTGATTTAGATACAACTGCATACGAAACAAACAAGCTAGATTCAAATCCATGCAAAACACGAGATTTAGAATCAAATCAATGCCGAGTAGAAGTTTTAGCTTCATATCCATGCGAAACAAATGATTTAGCTTCAAATACTTGCGATATAATCGTTATAGCTTCAAATGCATGCGAAACAAACGAGTTAGCTTCACAGTCATTCGAAACACATGATTTATCTTCAAATCCATGCGAAGTAGAAAGTTTAGCTACAAATCCACGCGAATCAAATGATTTAGCTTCACATACTTGCGATATAAATGATTTAGCTTCAACTGAATGCGAAACAAACGAGTTAGCTTCAAATCAATGCGAAACACATGATTCATCTTCAAGGCAATGCGAAGTAGAAGGTTTAGCTTCAACTCCACGCGAAACAAATGATTTAGCTTCAAATACTTGCGATATAAATGCTTTAGCTTCAACTGGAAGCGAAACAAACGAGTTAGCTTCAATTCATGCGACCCCTATGATTTAGGTTCTAATCAATGCAGAGTAGAAGGTTTAGCTTCAAATGCTGGCGAAACACATGATTTATATTCAAATCAATGTGAAGTAGAAGGTTTTGCTCCAAATACATATGAAATAAATGATTTAGCATCAAATACTTGCGACATAAATGATTTAGCTTCAACTGGATTCGAAACAAGGGAGTTAGATTCAAATTCACGCAAAGAACATGATTATGCTTCAAATGCATACGAAACACATGATTTGGCTTCGAGTCAATGCGAAGTGGAAGGTCTAGCTTCAAATCCACGCGAAACAAATGATTTAGCTTCGCATACTTGCGATATAAATGATTTAGCTTCAACAGAATGCGAAACAAACGAGTTAGCTTCAAATCCATGCGAAACAAATGATTTATCTTCAAAGCAATGCGAAGTAGAAGGTTTAGCTTCAACTCCATGCGAAGTAGAAGGTTTAGCTTCAACTCCATGCGAAACAAATGATTTAGATTCAAATACTTCCGATATAAATGATCCAGCTTCAACTGGAAACGAGACAATCGAGTTAGCTTCACATTCATGCGAAACACATGTCTTATCTTCAAATCGAAGCGAAGTAGAAGCTTTGGCTTCAAATCCATGCAAAACATATGATTTAGCTTCAAATACTTGAGATATAAATGAGTTAGATTGAACTGCATGCAAAACAAACAAGTTAGCTTCAAATCCACTCGTAACACATGATTTAGCGTCAAATCAATGCGAAGTAGAAGTTTAGCTTCAAATCCATGCGAAACAATTGATTTAGCTTCAAATCAATGCGAAGTAGAAGGTTTAACTTCAAATCTATAAGTAACAAATGATTTAGCTTCAGCAACTTGAGAAATATATTATTTAGCTTCAACTGCATGCGAATAAAAACGAGTTAGCTTGAAATACATGCGAAGCACATGAGTTAGCTTGAAATCATGCGGAGTAGATGGTTTAGCGTCAAATGCATGCGCAACATATGATTTAGCTTCAAATCAACGCAGAATAGAAGGTTTAGCTTCAATTGCATGCGAAACACATGATTTAGCTTCAAACCAATGCGGAATAGAAGGTTTAACTTCAAATGCGTGCAAAACACATGATTTAGCCTTAAATCAATGCGAAGTAGAAAGTTTATCTACAAATCCATGCGAAACAAATGATGTAGCTTCAAATCAATGTAAAGTAGAAGGTATAGCTTCAAATCCTTAAGAAACAAATGATTTAGCATCAAATTCTTGCGACATAATTGATTTAGCTTGAACTGGATGCGAAACAAACGAGTTAGCTTCACATCCATGCGAAACACATTATTTAGATTCAAATCCATGCGGATTAGAAGGTTTAGCTTAATATCCGTGCGAAACAAAAGATTTAGCTTCAAATACTTTGCGGTAGAAATGATTTAGCGTCAACTGCTTGCGAAACAAACGAGCAAGCTTGAAATCCATGCGAAAAACATTACTTATATTCAAATCAAAGCGAAGTAGAAAGTTTACCTTCAAATCGACGCGAATCAAATGATTTAACTCCAAATACTTGCTACATAAATGATTTAGCTTCAACTGGAAGCGAATCAATCCAGTTAGCTTCTCATCCATGCGAAACAATTGAATTAGCTTCAAATACTTGCGGTATAAACGATATAGTTTCAAATGCATGCGAAACAAACTAGTTAGATTCACATTCATTCGAAACACATTATTTAGCTTCAAATCAATGCGATGTAGAAGGTTTACTTCAAATCCATGCGAAACAAATGATTTTGCTTCAAATACTTGCGATATAATTGATTTAGATACAACTGCATACGAAACAAACAAGCTAGATTCAAATCCATGCAAAACACGAGATTTAGAATCAAATCAATGCCGAGTAGAAGTTTTAGCTTCATATCCATGCGAAACAAATGATTTAGCTTCAAATACTTGCGATATAATCGTTATAGCTTCAAATGCATGCGAAACAAACGAGTTAGCTTCACAGTCATTCGAAACACATGATTTATCTTCAAATCCATGCGAAGTAGAAAGTTTAGCTACAAATCCACGCGAATCAAATGATTTAGCTTCACATACTTGCGATATAAATGATTTAGCTTCAACTGAATGCGAAACAAACGAGTTAGCTTCAAATCAATGCGAAACACATGATTCATCTTCAAGGCAATGCGAAGTAGAAGGTTTAGCTTCAACTCCACGCGAAACAAATGATTTAGCTTCAAATACTTGCGATATAAGTGCTTTAGCTTCAACTGGAAGCGAAACAAACGAGTTAGCTTCAATTCATGCGACCCCTATGATTTAGGTTCTAATCAATGCAGAGTAGAAGGTTTAGCTTCAAATGCAGGCGAAACACATGATTTATATTCAAATCAATGTGAAGTAGAAGGTTTTGCTCCAAATACATATGAAATAAATGATTTAGCATCAAATACTTGCGACATAAATGATTTAGCTTCAACTGGATTCGAAACAAGGGAGTTAGATTCAAATTCACGCAAAGAACATGATTATGCTTCAAATGCATACGAAACACATGATTTGGCTTCGAGTCAATGCGAAGTGGAAGGTCTAGCTTCAAATCCACGCGAAACAAATGATTTAGCTTCGCATACTTGCGATATAAATGATTTAGCTTCAACAGAATGCGAAACAAACGAGTTAGCTTCAAATCCATGCGAAACAAATGATTTATCTTCAAAGCAATGCGAAGTAGAAGGTTTAGCTTCAACTCCATGCGAAGTAGAAGGTTTAGCTTCAACTCCATGCGAAACAAATGATTTAGATTCAAATACTTCCGATATAAATGATCCAGCTTCAACTGGAAACGAGACAATCGAGTTAGCTTCACATTCATGCGAAACACATGTCTTATCTTCAAATCGAAGCGAAGTAGAAGCTTTGGCTTCAAATCCATGCAAAACAAATGATTTAGCTTCAAATACTTGAGATATAAATGAGTTAGATTGAACTGCATGCAAAACAAACAAGTTAGCTTCAAATCCACTCGTAACACATGATTTAGCGTCAAATCAATGCGAAGTAGAAGTTTAGCTTCAAATCCATGCGAAACAATTGATTTAGCTTCAAATCAATGCGAAGTAGAAGGTTTAACTTCAAATCTATAAGTAACAAATGATTTAGCTTCAGCAACTTGAGAAATATATTATTTAGCTTCAACTGCATGCGAATAAAAACGAGTTAGCTTGAAATCCATGCGAAGCACATGAGTTAGCTTGAAATCAATGCGGAGTAGATGGTTTAGCGTCAAATGCATGCGCAACATATGATTTAGCTTCAAATCAACGCAGAATAGAAGGTTTAGCTTCAAATGCATGAGAAACACATGATTTAGCTTAAAATCCATGCGAAACACATGACTTAGCTTCAAATCAATGCAGAGTAGAAGACTTAGCTTCAGTTGCATGCGAAACACATGATTTAGCTTCAAATCAATGCGGAATAGAAGGTTTAACTTCAAATGCGTGCAAAACACATGATTTAGCCTTAAATCAATGCGAAGTAGAAAGATTATCTACAAATCCATGCGAAACAAATGATGTAGCTTCAAATCAATGTAAAGTAGAAGGTATAGCTTCAAATCCTTAAGAAACAAATGATTTAGCATCAAATTCTTGCGACATAATTGATTTAGCTTGAACTGGATGCGAAACAAACGAGTTAGCTTCACATCCATGCGAAACACATTATTTAGATTCAAATCCATGCGGATTAGAAGGTTTAGCTTAAAATCCGTGCGAAACAAAAGATTTAGCTTCAAATACTTTGCGGTAGAAATGATTTAGCGTCAACTGCATGCGAAACAAACGAGCAAGCTTGAAATCCATGCGAAAAACATTACTTATATTCAAATCAAAGCGAAGTAGAAAGTTTTCCTTCAAATCGACGCGAATCAAATGATTTAACTCCAAATACTTGCTACATAAATGATTTAGCTTCAACTGGAAGCGAATCAATCCAGTTAGCTTCTCATCCATGCGAAACAATTGAATTAGCTTCAAATACTTGCGGTATAAACGATATAGTTTCAAATGCATGCGAAACAAACTAGTTAGATTCACATTCATTCGAAACACATTATTTAGCTTCAAATCAATGCGATGTAGAAGGTTTACTTCAAATCCATGCGAAACAAATGATTTAGCTTCAAATACTAGCGATATAAATGATTTAGCTTCAATGGAAACGAGACAATCGAGTTAGCTTCACATTCATGCGAAACACATGACTTATCTTCAAATCAAAGCGAAGTAGAAGCTTTGGCATCAAATCCATGGGAAACAAATGATTTAGCTTCAAATACATGAGATATAAATGAGTTAGATTCAACTCCATGCGAAACAAACAAGTTAGCTTCAAATCCACTCGAAACACATGATTTAGCTTCAAATCAATGCGAAGTAGAAGGTTTAGCTTCAAATCCATGCGAAACAAATGATTTAGCTTCAGAAACTTGAGAAATAAATTATTAAGCTTCAACTGCATGCGAATACAAACGAGTTAGCTTGAAATCCATGCGAAGCACATGAGTTAGCTTGAAATCAATGCGGAGTAGATGGTTTAGCGTCAAATGCATGCGCAACATATTATTTAGCTTCAACTCAGTGCGGAATAGAAGCTTTAGCTTCAAATGCATGCGAAAGAAATGATTTTGCTTCAAATCAATGCGAAGAAGAAGGTTTAGCTGCAAATCCATTCGAAACAAATGTATTAGCTTCAAATACTTGCGATATAAATGACTTTGCTTCAACTGGAAGCGAAACAAACGAGTTAGCTACGAATCCATGCGAAACACATGATTTAGCTTCAAATGAATGCGGAGTAGATGTTTCAGCTTCAAAACCATGCTAAACAAATGATTTTGCTTCAAATTATTGCGATATAAATGATTTGGCTTCAACAGCATGCGAAACAAAAGAGTAAGCTTCAAATCCACGCGAAACACATGAATTAGCCTCAAGTCAATGCGAGGTAGTAGGTTGAGAATCAAATCCTTGCGAAACAAATTATTTTGCTTCAAATACTTGCGATATAGATGATTTAGCTGCAAGAGCATGCGAAACAAAAGAGTTAGCTACAAGTCCATACGAAACACATGATTTATCTTCAAATCAATGCGAAGTAGAAGGTTTAGCTTCCAATCCATGCGAAACAAATGATTTAGCTTCAAATACTTGCGATATGAATAATTTATCTTCAACTGGAAGCGAAACAAACGAGTTAGCTTCGAATCCATGCGAAACGCAAGATTTAGATTCAAACCAATGCGGAGTACAAGGTTTAGCTTCAAATCCATGCGAAGTAGAAGGTTTAGCTTCAACTCCATGCGAAACAAATGATTTAGATTCAAATACTTCCGATATAAATGATCTAGCTTCAACGGGAACGAGACAATCGAGTTAGCTTCACATTCATGCGAAACACATGACTTATCTTTAAATCAAAGCGAAGTAGAAGCTTTGGCATCAAATCCATGCGAAACAAATGATTTAGCTTCAAATACATTAGATATAAATGAGTTAGATTCAACTCCATGCGAAACAAACAAGTTAGCTTCAAATCCACTCGAAACACATGATTTAGCTTCAAATCAATGCGAAGTAGAAGGTTTAGCTTCAAATCCATGCGAAACAATTGATTTAGCTTCAAATCAAAGCGAAGTAGAAGGTTTAACTTCAAATCTATAAGTAACAAATGATTTAGCTTCAGAAACTTTAGAAATAAATTATTTAGCTTCAACTGCATGCGAATACAAACGAGTTAGCTTGAAATCCATGCGAAGCACATGAGTTAGCTTGAAATCAATGCGGAGTAGATGGTTTAGCGTCAAATGCATGCGCAACATATTATTTAGCTTCAAATCAACACAGAATAGAAGGATTAGCTTCAAATGCATGGGAAACACATGATTTAGCTTAAAATTCATGCGAAACACATGACTTAGCTTCAAATCAATGCAGAGTAGAAGACTTAGCTTCAATTGCATGCGAAACACATGATTTAGCTTCAAATCAATGCGGAATAGAAGGTTTAACTTCAAATGCATGCGAAACACATGATTTAGCCTTAAATCAATGCGAAGTAGAAAGTTTAGCTACAAATCCATGCGAAACAAATGATGTAGCTTCAAATCAATGTAAAGTAGAAGGTATAGCTTCAAATCCTTAAGAAACAAATGATTTAGCATCAAATACTTGCGACATAATTGATTTAGCTTGAACTGTATGCGAAACAAACGAGTTAGCTTCACACCCATGCGAAACACATTATTTAGATTCAAATCCATGCGGATTAGAAGGTTTAGCTTAAAATCCGTGCGAAACAAAAGATTTAGCTTCAAATACTTGCGATAGAAATGATTTAGATTCAACTGCATGCGAAACAAGGGAGTTAGATTCAAATCCACGCGAAAAACATGATTAAGCTTCAAATGCTTACGAAACACATGATTTGGCTTCGAGTCAATGCGAAGTTGAAGGTTTAGCTTCAAATCCATGCGAAACAAATGATTTAACTTCAAATACTAGCGATATAAATGATATAGCTTCAACTGGAAGCGAAACAAGCGAGTTAGCTTCTAATCCATGCGAAACAATAGATTTATCTTCAACTACTTGGGATATAAACGATATAGCTTCAAATGCATGCGAAACAAACGAGTTAGCTGCTCATTCATTCGAAACACATGATTTAGCTTCAAATCAATGCGAAGAAGAAGGTTTAGCTTCAAATCCAAGAGAAACAAATTATTCTGCTTCAAATACTTGCGCTATATATGATTTAGATTCAACTGCATGCGAAACAAACAAATTAGATTCAAATCCATGCAAAACACGAGATTTAGATTCAAATCACTGCCGAGTAGAAGTTTTAGCTTCAAATCCATGCGAAACAAATGATTTAGCTTAAAATACTTGCGATATAAACGATATTGATTCAAATGCATGCGAAACAAACGAGTAAGCTACACAGTCATTCGAAACACATGATTTAGCTTCAAATCAATGCGACATAGAAGGTTTAGCTTCAAATCCATGCGAAACAAATAATTTACCTTCCAATACTAGCGATATAAATGATTTAGCTTCAACTGGAAGCGAAACAAGCGAGCTAGCTTCTAATCCATGCGAAACAAACGATTTATCTTCAAGATTTTTCAATATAAACGATATAGCTTCAAATGCATGCGATACAAACGAGTTAGGTTCACAGACATTCGAAACACATGATTTAGCTTCAAATCAATGCGAAGTAGAAGGTTTAGCTTCAAATCCATGCGAGGGAAAAGCTTTGGCTTCAAATCCATGCGAAACAAGTGATTTACCTTCAAATACTTGCGATATAAATTATTTAGATTCAACTGCATGCGAAACAAACAACTTAGATTTACATTCATTCGAAACACATGATTTAGCTTCAAATCAATGCGAAGTACAAGGTATAGCTTCAAATCCATGCGAAACAAATAATTTACCTTCGAATACTAGCGATATAAATGATTTAGCTTCAACTGGAAGCGAAACAAGCGAGTTAGCTTCTAATCCATGCGAGACAAATGATTTAGCTTCAAATACTTGCGATATAAACGATATAGCCCCCAATGCATGCGATACAAACGAGTTATCTTCACATTCATTCGAAACACATGACTTAGGTTCAAATCAATGCGAAGTAGAAGGTTTAGCTTCAAATCCAAGAGAAACAAATGATTTTGCTTCAGATACTTGCGATATAAATGATTTAGATTCAACAGCATGCGAAACAAACAAGTTAGATTCAAATCCAAGCAAAACACGAGATTTAGATTCAAATCAATGCCGAGTAGAAGTTTTAGCTTCAAATCCATGCGAAACACATGATTTAACTTCAAATCCAAGCGGAGTAGAAGGTTTAACTTTAAATCCATGCGAAACAAATGATTTAGCTTCAAATACTTCCGATATAAATGATTTAGCTTCAACTGTATGCGAAACAAACGAGTTAGCTTCAAAACCATGCGAAACACATGATTTGTCTTCAAAGCAATGCGAAGTGGAAGGTTTAGCTTCAAATCCATGCGAAACAAATGATTTAGCTTCCAATACTTACGATATAAATGATATAGCTTCAACTGCATGCGAAACAATCGAGTTAGCTTCTAATCCATGCGAAACAAACGATTTATCTTCAAGTTTTTTCGATATAAACGATATAGCTTCAAATGCATGCGATACAAACGAGTTAGGTTTACACACATTCGAAACACATGATTTAGTTTCAAATCAATGCGAAGTAGATGGTTTAGCTTCAAATCCATGCGAAACAAATGATTTAGCTTCAAATACTATCGATATAAATGATATAGCTTCAAATGGATGCGAAACAAGCGAGTTAGCTTCAGATTCATTCGAAACACATGATTTAGCTTCAAATCAATGCAAAGAAGAAGGTTTAGCTTCAAATCCAAGAGTAACAAATGATTTTGCATCATTACTTGCGATATAAATGATTTAGATTCAACTGCATGCGAAACAAACAAGTGAGATTCAAATCCATGGAAAACACGAGATTTAGATTCAAATCAATGCCGAGTAGAAGTTTCAGCTTCAAATACTTGCGATATAAACGATATATCTCCAAATGCATGCGAAACAAACGAGTTAGATTCACAGTCATTCGAAACAAATGATTTATCTTCAAATCAATGCGAAGTAGAAGGTCTAGCTTCAAATCCATGCGAAACAAATAATTTAACTTCGAATACTAGCGATATAAATGATTTAGCTTCACCTGGAAGCGAAACAAGCGAGTTAGCTTCACATTCATTCGAAACACATGATTTAGCTTCAAATCAATTGCGAAGAAGAAGGTTTAGCTTCAAATCCAAGAGTAACAAATGATTTTACTTCAAATACTTGCGATATAAATGATTTAGATTCAACTGCATGCGAAACAAACAAGTTAGATACAAATCCATGCAAAACATGAGATTTAGATTCAAATCAATGCCGAGTAGAAGTTTCAGCTTCAAATTCATGCGAAACATATGATTTAGCTTCAAATACTTGCGATATAAACGATATATCTTCAAATGCATCCGAAACAAACGAGTTAGCTTCACAGTCATTCGAAACACATGATTTATCTTCAAATCAATGCGAAGTAGAAGGTTTAGCTTCAAATCCATGCGAAACAAATGATTTAGCTTCAAATACATGCGATATAAATGATTTAGCTTCAACTGGAAGTGAAACAAGTGAGTCCGCTTGAAATCCATGCGAAACACATGATTTATCTTCAAAGCAACGCGAAGTTGAAGGTTTAGCTTCAAATCCATGCGATACAAATGATTTAGCTTCAAATACATGCGATATAAATGGTTTAGCTTCAACTGGAAGTGAAACAAATGAGTCAGCTTCAAATGCATAGGAAACACATGATTTATCTCCAAAGCAACGCGAAGTAGAAGGTTTAGCTTCAAATCCAAGAGAAACAAATGATTTTGCTTCAAATACTTGCGATATAAATGATTTAGAATCAACAGCATGCGAAACAAACAAGTTAGATTCAAATCCAAGCAAAACACGAGATTTAGATTCAAATCAATGCCGAGTAGAAGTTTTAGCTTCAAATCTATGTGAAACACATGATTTAGCTTCAAATACTTGCGATATAAATGATTTAGATTCAACCGGAAGCGAGACAAACGAGTTAGCTTCACATTCATGCGAAACACATGACTTATCTTCAAATCAAAGCGAAGTAGAAGCTTTGGCATCAAATCCATGCGAAACAAATGATTTAGCTTCAAATACATTAGATATAAATGAGTTAGATTCAACTCCATGCGAAACAAACAAGTTAGCTTCAAATCCACTCGAAACACATGATTTAGCTTCAAATCAATGCGAAGTAGAAGGTTTAGCTTCAAATCCATGCGAAACAATTGATTTAGCATCAAATCAAAGCGAAGTAGAAGGTTTAACTTCAAATCTATAAGTAACAAATGATTTAGCTTCAGAAACTTTAGAAATAAATTATTTAGCTTCAACTGCATGCGAATACAAACGAGTTAGCTTGAAATCCATGCGAAGCACATGAGTTAGCTTGAAATCAATGCGGAGTAGATGGTTTAGCGTCAAATGCATGCGCAACATATTATTTAGCTTCAAATCAACACAGAATAGAAGGATTAGCTTCAAATGCATGGGAAACACATGATTTAGCTTAAAATTCATGCGAAACACATGACTTAGCTTCAAATCAATGCAGAGTAGAAGACTTAGCTTCAATTGCATGCGAAACACATGATTTAGCTTCAAATCAATGCGGAATAGAAGGTTTAACTTCAAATGCATGCGAAACACATGATTTAGCCTTAAATCAATGCGAAGTAGAAAGTTTAGCTACAAATCCATGCGAAACAAATGATGTAGCTTCAAATCAATGTAAAGTAGAAGGTATAGCTTCAAATCCTTAAGAAACAAATGATTTAGCATCAAATACTTGCGACATAATTGATTTAGCTTGAACTGTATGCGAAACAAACGAGTTAGCTTCACACCCATGCGAAACACATTATTTAGATTCAAATCCATGCGGATTAGAAGGTTTAGCTTAAAATCCGTGCGAAACAAAAGATTTAGCTTCAAATACTTGCGATAGAAATGATTTAGATTCAACTGCATGCGAAACAAGGGAGTTAGATTCAAATCCACGCGAAAAACATGATTAAGCTTCAAATGCTTACGAAACACATGATTTGGCTTCGAGTCAATGCGAAGTTGAAGGTTTAGCTTCAAATCCATGCGAAACAAATGATTTAACTTCAAATACTAGCGATATAAATGATATAGCTTCAACTGGAAGCGAAACAAGCGAGTTAGCTTCTAATCCATGCGAAACAATAGATTTATCTTCAACTACTTGGGATATAAACGATATAGCTTCAAATGCATGCGAAACAAACGAGTTAGCTGCTCATTCATTCGAAACACATGATTTAGCTTCAAATCAATGCGAAGAAGAAGGTTTAGCTTCAAATCCAAGAGAAACAAATGATTTTGCTTCAAATACTTGCGCTATATATGATTTAGATTCAACTGCATGCGAAACAAACAAATTAGATTCAAATCCATGCAAAACACGAGATTTAGATTCAAATCACTGCCGAGTAGAAGTTTTAGCTTCAAATCCATGCGAAACAAATGATTTAGCTTAAAATACTTGCGATATAAACGATATTGATTCAAATGCATGCGAAACAAACGAGTAAGCTACACAGTCATTCGAAACACATGATTTAGCTTCAAATCAATGCGACATAGAAGGTTTAGCTTCAAATCCATGCGAAACAAATAATTTACCTTCCAATACTAGCGATATAAATGATTTAGCTTCAACTGGAAGCGAAACAAGCGAGCTAGCTTCTAATCCATGCGAAACAAACGATTTATCTTCAAGATTTTTCAATATAAACGATATAGCTTCAAATGCATGCGATACAAACGAGTTAGGTTCACAGACATTCGAAACACATGATTTAGCTTCAAATCAATTGCGAAGAAGAAGGTTTAGCTTCAAATCCAAGAGTAACAAATGATTTTACTTCAAATACTTGCGATATAAATGATTTAGATTCAACTGCATGCGAAACAAACAAGTTAGATACAAATCCATGCAAAACATGAGATTTAGATTCAAATCAATGCCGAGTAGAAGTTTCAGCTTCAAATTCATGCGAAACATATGATTTAGCTTCAAATACTTGCGATATAAACGATATATCTTCAAATGCATCCGAAACAAACGAGTTAGCTTCACAGTCATTCGAAACACATGATTTATCTTCAAATCAATGCGAAGTAGAAGGTTTAGCTTCAAATCCATGCGAAACAAATGATTTAGCTTCAAATACATGCGATATAAATGATTTAGCTTCAACTGGAAGTGAAACAAGTGAGACCGCTTGAAATCCATGCGAGACACATGATTTATCTTCAAAGCAACGCGAAGTTGAAGGTTTAGCTTCAAATCCATGCGATACAAATGATTTAGCTTCAAATACATGCGATATAAATGGTTTAGCTTCAACTGGAAGTGAAACAAATGAGTCAGCTTCAAATGCATAGGAAACACATGATTTATCTCCAAAGCAACGCGAAGTAGAAGGTTTAGCTTCAAATCCAAGAGAAACAAATGATTTTGCTTCAAATACTTGCGATATAAATGATTTAGATTCAACAGCATGCGAAACAAACAAGTTAGATTCAAATCCAAGCAAAACACGAGATTTAGATTCAAATCAATGCCGAGTAGAAGTTTTAGCTTCAAATCTATGTGAAACACATGATTTAGCTTCAAATACTTGCGATATAAATGATTTAGATTCAACCGGAAGCGAGACAAAAGAGTTAGCTTCACATTCATGCGAAACACATGATTTAGCTTCAAATCAATGCGAGGTAAAAGCCTTGGCTTCAAATCCATGCGAAACAAATGATTTAGCTTCAAATACTTGCGATATAAATGATTTAGCTTCAACTGCAAGCGAAACGAACAACTAATATTCACATTTATTCGAAACACATGATTTAGCTTCAAAACAATGCGTAGTAGAAGGTATAGCTTCAAATCCATGTAAAACAAATGATTTAACTACAAATTCTAGCGATATAAATTATTTGGTTTCAACTGGAAGCGAGACAAAAGAGTTAGCTTCACATTCATGCGAAACACATGATTTAGCTTCAAATCAATGCGAAGTAGGCGGTTTAGCTTCAAATCCAAGCGAAACAAATGATTTTGCTTCAAATACTTGCGACATAAATGATTTAGATTCAACTGCATGCGAAACAAACAAGTTAGATTCAAATCCATGCAAAACACGAGATTTAGATTCAAATCAATGCCGAGTAGAAGTTTTAGCTTCAACTCCATGCGAAACAAATGATTTAGCTTCAAATACTTCCGATATAAATGATTTAGCTTCAACTGTAATCGAAACAAACGAGTTAGCTTCACATTCATGCGAAACACATGACTTATCTTCAAATCAAAGCGAAGTAGAAGCTTTGGCATCAAATCCATGCGAAACAAATGATTTAGCTTCAAATACATTAGATATAAATGAGTTAGATTCAACTCCATGCGAAACAAACAAGTTAGCTTCAAATCCACTCGAAACACATGATTTAGCTTCAAATCAATGCGAAGTAGAAGGTTTAGCTTCAAATCCATGCGAAACAATTGATTTAGCATCAAATCAAAGCGAAGTAGAAGGTTTAACTTCAAATCTATAAGTAACAAATGATTTAGCTTCAGAAACTTTAGAAATAAATTATTTAGCTTCAACTGCATGCGAATACAAACGAGTTAGCTTGAAATCCATGCGAAGCACATGAGTTAGCTTGAAATCAATGCGGAGTAGATGGTTTAGCGTCAAATGCATGCGCAACATATTATTTAGCTTCAAATCAACACAGAATAGAAGGATTAGCTTCAAATGCATGGGAAACACATGATTTAGCTTAAAATTCATGCGAAACACATGACTTAGCTTCAAATCAATGCAGAGTAGAAGACTTAGCTTCAATTGCATGCGAAACACATGATTTAGCTTCAAATCAATGCGGAATAGAAGGTTTAACTTCAAATGCATGCGAAACACATGATTTAGCCTTAAATCAATGCGAAGTAGAAAGTTTAGCTACAAATCCATGCGAAACAAATGATGTAGCTTCAAATCAATGTAAAGTAGAAGGTATAGCTTCAAATCCTTAAGAAACAAATGATTTAGCATCAAATACTTGCGACATAATTGATTTAGCTTGAACTGTATGCGAAACAAACGAGTTAGCTTCACACCCATGCGAAACACATTATTTAGATTCAAATCCATGCGGATTAGAAGGTTTAGCTTAAAATCCGTGCGAAACAAAAGATTTAGCTTCAAATACTTGCGATAGAAATGATTTAGATTCAACTGCATGCGAAACAAGGGAGTTAGATTCAAATCCACGCGAAAAACATGATTAAGCTTCAAATGCTTACGAAACACATGATTTGGCTTCGAGTCAATGCGAAGTTGAAGGTTTAGCTTCAAATCCATGCGAAACAAATGATTTAACTTCAAATACTAGCGATATAAATGATATAGCTTCAACTGGAAGCGAAACAAGCGAGTTAGCTTCTAATCCATGCGAAACAATAGATTTATCTTCAACTACTTGGGATATAAACGATATAGCTTCAAATGCATGCGAAACAAACGAGTTAGCTGCTCATTCATTCGAAACACATGATTTAGCTTCAAATCAATGCGAAGAAGAAGGTTTAGCTTCAAATCCAAGAGAAACAAATGATTTTGCTTCAAATACTTGCGCTATATATGATTTAGATTCAACTGCATGCGAAACAAACAAATTAGATTCAAATCCATGCAAAACACGAGATTTAGATTCAAATCACTGCCGAGTAGAAGTTTTAGCTTCAAATCCATGCGAAACAAATGATTTAGCTTAAAATACTTGCGATATAAACGATATTGATTCAAATGCATGCGAAACAAACGAGTAAGCTACACAGTCATTCGAAACACATGATTTAGCTTCAAATCAATGCGACATAGAAGGTTTAGCTTCTAATCCATGCGAAACAAACGATTTATCTTCAAGATTTTTCAATATAAACGATATAGCTTCAAATGCATGCGATACAAACGAGTTAGGTTCACAGACATTCGAAACACATGATTTAGCTTCAAATCAATTGCGAAGAAGAAGGTTTAGCTTCAAATCCAAGAGTAACAAATGATTTTACTTCAAATACTTGCGATATAAATGATTTAGATTCAACTGCATGCGAAACAAACAAGTTAGATACAAATCCATGCAAAACATGAGATTTAGATTCAAATCAATGCCGAGTAGAAGTTTCAGCTTCAAATTCATGCGAAACATATGATTTAGCTTCAAATACTTGCGATATAAACGATATATCTTCAAATGCATCCGAAACAAACGAGTTAGCTTCACAGTCATTCGAAACACATGATTTATCTTCAAATCAATGCGAAGTAGAAGGTTTAGCTTCAAATCCATGCGAAACAAATGATTTAGCTTCAAATACATGCGATATAAATGATTTAGCTTCAACTGGAAGTGAAACAAGTGAGACCGCTTGAAATCCATGCGAGACACATGATTTATCTTCAAAGCAACGCGAAGTTGAAGGTTTAGCTTCAAATCCATGCGATACAAATGATTTAGCTTCAAATACATGCGATATAAATGGTTTAGCTTCAACTGGAAGTGAAACAAATGAGTCAGCTTCAAATGCATAGGAAACACATGATTTATCTCCAAAGCAACGCGAAGTAGAAGGTTTAGCTTCAAATCCAAGAGAAACAAATGATTTTGCTTCAAATACTTGCGATATAAATGATTTAGATTCAACAGCATGCGAAACAAACAAGTTAGATTCAAATCCAAGCAAAACACGAGATTTAGATTCAAATCAATGCCGAGTAGAAGTTTTAGCTTCAAATCTATGTGAAACACATGATTTAGCTTCAAATACTTGCGATATAAATGATTTAGATTCAACCGGAAGCGAGACAAAAGAGTTAGCTTCACATTCATGCGAAACACATGATTTAGCTTCAAATCAATGCGAGGTAAAAGCCTTGGCTTCAAATCCATGCGAAACAAATGATTTAGCTTCAAATACTTGCGATATAAATGATTTAGCTTCAACTGCAAGCGAAACGAACAACTAATATTCACATTTATTCGAAACACATGATTTAGCTTCAAAACAATGCGTAGTAGAAGGTATAGCTTCAAATCCATGTAAAACAAATGATTTAACTACAAATTCTAGCGATATAAATTATTTGGTTTCAACTGGAAGCGAGACAAAAGAGTTAGCTTCACATTCATGCGAAACACATGATTTAGCTTCAAATCAATGCGAAGTAGGCGGTTTAGCTTCAAATCCAAGCGAAACAAATGATTTTGCTTCAAATACTTGCGACATAAATGATTTAGATTCAACTGCATGCGAAACAAACAAGTTAGATTCAAATCCATGCAAAACACGAGATTTAGATTCAAATCAATGCCGAGTAGAAGTTTTAGCTTCAACTCCATGCGAAACAAATGATTTAGCTTCAAATACTTCCGATATAAATGATTTAGCTTCAACTGTAATCGAAACAAACGAGTTAGCTTCACATTCATGCGAAACACATGACTTATCTTCAAATCAAAGCGAAGTAGAAGCTTTGGCATCAAATCCATGCGAAACAAATGATTTAGCTTCAAATACATTAGATATAAATGAGTTAGATTCAACTCCATGCGAAACAAACAAGTTAGCTTCAAATCCACTCGAAACACATGATTTAGCTTCAAATCAATGCGAAGTAGAAGGTTTAGCTTCAAATCCATGCGAAACAATTGATTTAGCATCAAATCAAAGCGAAGTAGAAGGTTTAACTTCAAATCTATAAGTAACAAATGATTTAGCTTCAGAAACTTTAGAAATAAATTATTTAGCTTCAACTGCATGCGAATACAAACGAGTTAGCTTGAAATCCATGCGAAGCACATGAGTTAGCTTGAAATCAATGCGGAGTAGATGGTTTAGCGTCAAATGCATGCGCAACATATTATTTAGCTTCAAATCAACACAGAATAGAAGGATTAGCTTCAAATGCATGGGAAACACATGATTTAGCTTAAAATTCATGCGAAACACATGACTTAGCTTCAAATCAATGCAGAGTAGAAGACTTAGCTTCAATTGCATGCGAAACACATGATTTAGCTTCAAATCAATGCGGAATAGAAGGTTTAACTTCAAATGCATGCGAAACACATGATTTAGCCTTAAATCAATGCGAAGTAGAAAGTTTAGCTACAAATCCATGCGAAACAAATGATGTAGCTTCAAATCAATGTAAAGTAGAAGGTATAGCTTCAAATCCTTAAGAAACAAATGATTTAGCATCAAATACTTGCGACATAATTGATTTAGCTTGAACTGTATGCGAAACAAACGAGTTAGCTTCACACCCATGCGAAACACATTATTTAGATTCAAATCCATGCGGATTAGAAGGTTTAGCTTAAAATCCGTGCGAAACAAAAGATTTAGCTTCAAATACTTGCGATAGAAATGATTCAGATTCAACTGCATGCGAAACAAGGGAGTTAGATTCAAATCCACGCGAAAAACATGATTAAGCTTCAAATGCTTACGAAACACATGATTTGGCTTCGAGTCAATGCGAAGTTGAAGGTTTAGCTTCAAATCCATGCGAAACAAATGATTTAACTTCAAATACTAGCGATATATATGATATAGCTTCAACTGGAAGCGAAACAAGCGAGTTAGCTTCTAATCCATGCGAAACAATAGATTTATCTTCAACTACTTGGGATATAAACGATATAGCTTCAAATGCATGCGAAACAAACGAGTTAGCTGCTCATTCATTCGAAACACATGATTTAGCTTCAAATCAATGCGAAGAAGAAGGTTTAGCTTCAAATCCAAGAGAAACAAATGATTTTGCTTCAAATACTTGCGCTATATATGATTTAGATTCAACTGCATGCGAAATAATCGAGTTAGCTTCAAATCCATGCGAAACACATGATTTGTCTTCAAAGCAATGCGAAGTAGAAGGTTTAACTTCAAATCCATGCGAAACAAATGATTTAGCTTCCAATACTTACGATATAAATGATATAGCTTCAAATGCATGCGAAACAAACGAGTAAGCAACACATTCATTGGAAAGACATGATTTAACTTCAAATCAATGCGAAGTAAAAGGTTTAGCTTCAAATCCATGCGAAACAAGTGATTAATCTTCAAATACTTGCGATATAAATTATTTAGATTCAACTGCATGCGAAACAAACAACTTAGATTTACATTAATTCGAAACACATGATTTAGCATCAAATCAATGCGAAGTAGAAGGTATAGCTTCAAATCCATGTAAAACAAATAATTTAACTTCAAATTCAAGCGATATAAATGATTTGGCTTCAACTGGAAGCAAGACAAACGAGTTAGCTTCACATTCATGCGAAACACATGATTTTGCTTCACATTCATGCGAAACACATGATTTAGCTTCAAATCAATGCGATGTAGGAGGTTTAGCTTCAAATCCAAGCGAAACAAATGATTTTGCTTCAAATACTTGGGATATAAATGATTTAGATTCAACTGCATGCGAAACAAACAAGTTAGATTCAAATACATGCATAACACGAGATTTAGATTCAAATCACTGCCGAGTAGAAGTTTTAGCTTCAAATCCATGCGAAACAAATGATTAAGCTTCAAATACTTGCGATATAAACGATATTGATTCAAATGCATGCGAAACAAACGAGTAAGCTACACAGTCATTCGAAACACATGATTTAGCTTCAAATCAATGCGACGTAGAAGGTTTAGCTTCAAATCCATGCGAAACAAATAATTTACCTTCGAATACTAGCGATATAAATGATTTAGCTTCAACTGGAAGTGAAACAAGTGAGTCCGCTTGAAATCCATGCGAAACACATGCTTTATCTTCAAAGCAACGCGAAGTTGAAGGTTTAGCTTCAAATCCATGCGAAACAAATGATTTAGCTTCAAATACATGCGATATAAATGATTTAGCTTCAACTGGAAGTGAAACAAGTGAGTCAGCTTCAAATCCATGCGAAACACATGATTTAACTTCAAATCCACGCGGAGTAGAAGGTTTAACTTTAAATCCATGCGAAACAAATGATTTAGCTTCAAATACTTCCGATATTAATGATTTAGCTTCAACTGTATGCGATACAAACGAGTTAGCTTCAAAACCATGCGAAACACATGATTTGTCTTCAAAGCAATGCGAAATAGAAGGTTTAGCTTCAAATCCATGCGAAACAAATGATTTAGCTCCCAATACTTACGATATAAGTGATATAGCTTCAACTGCATGCGAAACAAACGAGCTAGCTTCAAATCCACGCGAAACACATGATTTATCTTGCATGCATTGCGAAGTAGAAGGTTCAGCTTGAAATCCATGCGAAAAAAATGATTTAGCTTGAAATACTTGCGATATAAATGATTTAGATTCAACCGGAAGCGAGACAAAAGAGTTAGCTTCACATTCATGCGAAACACATGATTTAGCTTCAAATCAATGCGAGGTAAAAGCCTTGGCTTCAAATCCATGCGAAACAAATGATTTAACTTCAAATACTTGCGATATATATGATTTAGCTTCAAATGCATGCGAAACAAACAACTTAGATTCACATGCATTCGAAACACATGATTTAGCTTCAAATCAATGCGAAGTAGGAGATTTAGCTTCAAACCCAAGCGAAACAAATGATTTTGCTTCAAATACTTGCGACATAAATGATTTAGATTCAACTGCATGCGAAACAAACAAGTTAGATTCAAATCCATGCAAAACACGAGATTTAGATTCAAATCAATTCCGAGTAGAAGTATTAGCTTCAAATCCATGCGAAACACATGATTTAACTTCAAATCCACGTGGAGTAGAAGGTTTAACTTCAAATCCAAGCGAAACAAATGATTTAGCTTCAAATACTTCCGATATAAATGATTTAGCTTCAACTGCAAGCGAAACAAACAACTAATATTCACATTCATTCGAAACACATGATTTAGCTTCAAATCAATGCGAAGTAGAAGGTATAGCTTCAAATCCATGTAAAACAAATGATTTAACTACAAATTCTAGCGATATAAATTATTTGGTTTCAACTGGAAGCGAGACAAAAGATTTAGCATCACATTCATGCCAAACACATGAGTTAGCTTCAAATCAATGCGAGGTAAAAGACTTGGCTTCAAATCCATGCGAAACAAATGATTTAGCTTCAAATACTTGCGATATAAATGATATAGCTTCAAATGCATGCGATACAAACGAGTTATCTTCACATTCATTCGAAACACATGACTTAGGTTCAAATCAATGCGAAGTAGAAGGTTTAGCTTCAAATCCTTGCGAAACAAATGATTTTGCTTCAACTGCAATCGAAACAAACGAGTTAGCTTCAAATCCATGCGAAACACATGATTTGTCTTCAAAGCTATGCGAAGTAGAAGGTTTAGCTTCAAATCCATGCGAAACAAATGATTTAGCTTCCATTACTTACGATATAAATGATATAGCTTCAAATGCATGCGAAACAAACGAGTTAGTTACACATTGATTGGAAAGACATGATTTAACTTCAAATCAATGCGAAGCAAAAGGTTTAGCTTCAAATCAAAGCGAAACAAATGATTTAGCTTCAAATACTTGCGATATAAATGATTTAGATTCAACTGCATGCGAAACAAACGAGTTAGCTTCAAATCCACGCGAAACACATGATTTATCTTGCATGCATTGCGAAGTAGAAGGTTCAGCTTGAAATCCATGCGAAACAAATGATTTAGCTTCAAATACTTGCGATATAAATGATTTAGCTTCAACTGGAAGCGAGACAAAAGAGTTAGCTTCACATTCATGCGAAACACATGATTTAGCTTCAAATCAATGCGAGGTAAAAGCTTTGGCTTCAAATCCATGCGAAACAAATGATTTAGCTTCAAATACTTGCGATATAAATGATTTAGATTCAAATGCATGCGAAACAAACAACTTAGATTCACATGCATTCGAAACACATGATTTAGCTTCAAATCAATGCGAAGTAGAAGATTTAGCTTCAAACCCAAGCGAAACAAATGATTTTGCTTCAAATACTTGCGACATAAATGATTTAGATTCAACTGCATGCGAAACAAACAAGTTAGATTCAAATCCATGCGAAACAAATGATTTAGCTTCAAATAATTGCGATATAAAAGATTTAGCTTTAACTGGAAGCGAAACAAGCGAGTTAGCTTCAAATACATGCAAAACAAATGATTTGTCTTCAAAGGAATACGAAGTAGAAGGTTTAGCTTCAAATCCATGTAAAACAAATGATTTAACTTCAAATACTAGCGATATAAATGATTTAGCTTCAACTGGCAGCGAAACAAGCGAGTTAGCTTCAAATCCATGCGAAACAAATGATTTAGCTTCAAATACTTGCGATACAAATGATTTAGCTTCAACTGGAAGCGAAACAAGCGAGTTAGCTTCTAATCCATGCGAAACAAATGATTTAGTTTCAAATACTTCCGATATAAATAATTTAGATTCAACTGCATGCGAAACAAACGAGTTAGCTTCAAATCCACGCGAAACACATGATTTATCTTCCATGCATTGCGAAGTAGAAGGTTCAGCTTCAAATCCATGCGAAACAAATGATTTTGCTTCAAATACTTGCGACATAAATGATTTAGATTCAACTGCATGCGAAACAAACAAGTTAGATTCAAATCCATGCAAAACACGAGATTTAGATTCAAATCAATGCCGAGTAGTAGTATTAGCTTCAAATCCATGCGAAACACATGATTTAACTTTAAATCCACGCGGAGTAGAAGGTTTAACTTCAAATCCATGCGAAACAAATGATTTAGCTTCAAATTCTTCCGATATAAATGATTTAGCTTCAACTGCAAGCGAAACAAACGAGTTAGCTTCAAATCCATGCGAAACACATGATTTGTCTTCAAATCAATGCGAAGCAAAAGGTTTAACTTCAAATTCAAGCGAAACAAATGATTTAGCTTCAAATACTTGCGATATAAATGATTTAGATTCAACTGCATGCGAAACAAACAAGTTAGATTCAAATCCATGCGAGAATCGAAATTCAGATTTAAATCAATGCGGAGTAGAAGTTTGAGCTACAAATCCATGCGAAACAAATGATTTAGCTTCAAATACTTGCGATATAAACGATATAGCTACAAATGCATGCGAAACAAACGAGTTAGCTTCACATTCATTCGAAACACATGATTTAGCTTCAAATCAATGCGAAGAAGAAGGTTTGGTTCAAATCCAAGAGAAACAAATGACTTTGCTTCAAATACTTGCGATATAAATGATTTAGATTCAACTGCATGCGAAACAAACAAGTTAGATTCAATTCCATGCAAAACACGAGATTTAGATTCAAATCAATGCCGAGTAGAAGTTTTAGCTTCAAATCCATGCGAAACAAAAGAATAAGATTCAAATAATTGCGATATAAATGATTTAGATTCAACTGCATGCGAAACAAACAACTTAGATTCACACACATTCGATACAAATGATTTAGTTTCAAATCAATCCGAAGTAGAAGATTTAGCTTCAAATCCAAGCGAAACAAATGATTTTGCTTCAAATACTTGCGATATAAATGATTTAGATTCAACTGCATGCGAAACAAACAAGTTAGATTCAAATCCATGCGAATAACGAGATTTAGATTTAAATCAATGCGGAGTAGAAGTTTTAGCTACAAATCCATTCGAAACAAATGATTTAGCTTCAAATACTTGCGACATAAACGATATAGCTTCAAATGCATTCGATACAAACGAGTTATCTTCACATTCATTCGAAACACATGACTTAGGTTCAAATCAATTCGAAGTAGAAGGTGTAGCTTCAAATCGATGCGAAACAAATGATTTACCGTTAACTGGAAGCGAAACAAGCGAGTTAGCTTCAAATACATGCGAAACAAATGATTTGTCTTCAAAGGAATACGAAGTAGAAGGATTAGCTTCAAATCCATGCGAAACAAATGATTTAACTTAAAATACTAGTGATATAAATGATATAGCTTCAATTGGAAGCGAAATAAGCGAGTTAGCTTCTAATCCATGCGAAACAAATGATTTACCTTCTAGTACTAGCGATATAAATGATTTCGCGTCAACTGGAAGCGAAACGAGCGAGTTAGCTTCTAATCCATGCGAAAAAAAAGATTTAGATCAAATACTTGCGATATAAATGATTTAGATTCAACTGGAAGTGAAACAAGCGAGTTAGCATCAAATCCATGCGAAAAACATGATTTATCTTCAAAGCAACGCGAAGTAGAAGGTTTATCTTCAAATCCATGCGAAACAAATGATTTAGCTTCAAATAATTGCGATATAAAAGATTTAGCTTTAACTGGAAGCGAAACAAGCGAGTTAGCTTCAAATACATGCAAAACAAATGATTTGTCTTCAAAGGAATACGAAGTAGAAGGTTTAGCTTCAAATCCATGTTAAACAAATGATTTAACTTCAAATACTAACGATATAAATGATTTAGCTTCAACTGGCAGCGAAACAAGCGAGTTAGCTTCAAATCCATGCGAAACAAATGATTTAGCTTCAAATACTTGCGATACAAATGATTTAGTTTCAACTGGAAGCGAAACAAGCGAGTTAGCTTCTAATCCATGCGACACACATGATTTAGCTTCAAATCGATGCGAAGTAGAAGGTTTAGCTCCAAATCCATGCGAAACAAATGATTTAGCTTGAAATACTTGCGATATAAATGATTTAGCTTCAACTGGAAGCGAAACAAGCGAGTTAACTTCTAACTCATACGAAACACATGATTTAACTTCAAATCCACGCGGAGTAGAAGGTTTAACTTCAAATCCATGCGAAACAAATGATTTAGTTTCAAATACTTCCGATATAAATAATTTAGATTCAACTGCATGTGAAACAAACGAGTTAGCTTCAAAACCACGCGAAACACATGATTTATCTTCCATGCATTGCGAAGTAGAAGGTTCAGCTTCAAATCCATGCGAAACAAATGATTTAGCTTCAAATACTTGCGATATAAATGATTTAGCTTCAACCGGAAGCGAGACAAAAGAGTTAGCTTCACATTCATTCGAAACACATGATTTAGCTTCAAATCAATGCGAGGTAAAAGCCTTGGCTTCAAATCCATGCGAAACCAATGATTTAGCTTCATATACTTGCGATATAAATGATATAGCTTCAAATGCATGCGATACAAACGAGTTATCTTCACATTCATTCGAAACACATGACTTAGGTTCAAATCAATGCGAAGTAGAAGGTTTAGCTTCAAATCCTTGCGAAACAAATGATTTTGCTTCAAATACTTGCGACATAAATGATTTAGATTCAACTGCATGCGAAACAAACAAGTTAGATTCAAATCCATGCAAAACACGAGATTTAGATTCAAATCAATGCCGAGTAGTAGTATTAGCTTCAAATCCATGCGAAACACATGATTTAACTTCAAATCCACGCGGAGTAGAAGGTTTAACTTCAAATCCATGCGAAACAAATGGTTTAGCTTCAAATTCTTCCGATATAAATGATTTAGCTTCAACTGCAAGCGATACAAACGAGTTAGCTTCAAATCCATGCGAAAAACATGATTTATCTTCAAAGCAACGCGAATTAGAAGGTTTATCTTCTAATACATGCGAAACAAATGATTTAGCTTCAAATAATTGCGATATAAAAGATTTAGCTTTAACTGGAAGCGAAACAAGCGAGTTAGCTTCAAATACATGCAAAACAAATGATTTGTCTTCAAAGGAATACGAAGTAGAAGGTTTAGCTTCAAATCCATGTAAAACAAATGATTTAACTTCAAATACTAGCGATATAAATGATTTAGCTTCAACTGGCAGCGAAACAAGCGAGTTAGCTTCAAATCCATGCGAAACAAATGATTTAGCTTCAAATACTTGCGATACAAATGATTTAGCTTCAACTGGAAGCGAAACAAGCGAGTTAGCTTCTAATCCATGCGACACACATGATTTAGCTTCAAATCGATGCGAAGTAGAAGGTTTAGCTCCAAATCCATGCGAAACAAATGATTTAGCTTGAAATACTTGCGATATAAATGATTTAGCTTCAACTGGAAGCGAAACAAGCGAGTTAGCTTCTAACTCATACGAAACACATGATTTAACTGCAAATCCACGCGGAGTAGAAGGTTTAGCTTCAAATCCATGAGAAACAAGTGATTTAGCTTCAAATACTTGCGATATAAATGACTTAGCTTCCACCGGGATGCGACACATGCGAGTTAGCTTCAAATCCATGCGAAACAAATGATTTAGCTTCAAGTACTTGCGATATAAACGATATAGCTTCAAATGCATGGGAAACAAACGAGTTAGCTTCACATTCATTCGAAACACATGATTTAGCTTCAAATCAATGCGAAGTAGAAGGTTTGGCTTCAAATCCAAGCGAAACAAATAATATAGCTTCAAATACTTGCGATACAAATGATTTAGATTCAACTGCATGCGAAACAAACGAGTTAGATTCAAATCCACGCAAAACACATTATTTATCTTCCATGCATTGCGAAGTAGAAGGTTTAGCTTCAAATCCATGCGAGAATCGAAATTTAGATTTAAATCAATGCGCAGTAAAAGTTTGAGCTACAAATCCATGCGAAACAAATGATTTAGCTTCAAATACTTGCGATATAAACGATATAGCTTCAAATGCATGCGAAACAAACGAGTTAGCTTCACATTCATTCGAAACACATGATTTAGCTTCAAATCAATGCGAAGAAGAAGGTTTGGTTCAAATCCAAGAGAAACAAATGACTTTGCTTCAAATACTTGCGATATAAATGATTTAGATTCAACTGCATGCGAAACAAACAAGTTAGATTCAAATCCATGCAAAACACGAGATTTAGATTCAAATCAATGCCGAGTAGAAGTTTTAGCTTCAAATCCATGCGAAACAAAAGAATAAGATTCAAATAATTGCGATATAAATGATTTAGATTCAACTGCATGCGAAACAAAGAACTTAGATTCTCACACATTCGATACAAATGATTTAGTTTCAAATCAATCCGAAGTAGAAGATTTAGCTTCAAATCCAAGCGAAACAAATGATTTTGCTTCAAATACTTGCGATATAAATGATTTAGATTCAACTGCATGCGAAACAAGCAAGTTAGATTCAAATCCATGCGACAAACGAGATTTAGATTTAAATCAATGCGAAGTAGAAGGTGTAGCTTCAAATCGATGCGAAACAAATGATTTAGCTTCAAATACTTGCGATATAAATGATTTACCTTTAACTGGAAGCGAAACAAGCGAGTTAGCTTCAAATACATGCGAAACAAATGATTTGTCTTCAAAGGAATACGAAGTAGAAGGATTAGCTTCAAATCCATGAGAAACAAATGATTTAACTTCAAATACTAGCGATATAAATGATATAGCTTCAATTGGAAGCGAACCAAGCGAGTTAGCTTCTAATCCATGCGAAACAAATGATTTACCTTCGAATACTAGCGATATAAATGATTTAGCGTCAACTGGAAGCGAAACAAGCGAGTTAACCTCTAATCCATGCGAAAACAAACATTTAGCTTCAAATACTTGCGATATGAACGATATAGATTCAAATGCATGCGAAACAAACGAGTTAGCTTCAAATCCACGCGAAACACATGATTTGTCTTCAAAGGAATACGAAGTAGAAGGTTTAGATTCACATCCATGCGAAACAAATGATTTAGCTTCAAATACTTGCGATAAAATTGATTTTGATTCAACTGCATGCGAAACAATCGAGTTAGATTCAAATCCATGCGAAACACATGATTTATCTTCAAAGCTAAGCGAAGTAGAAGGTTTAGCTTCAAATCCATGCGAAACAAATGATTTTGCTTCAAATACTTGCGATAAAATTGATTTTGATTCAACTGCATACGAAACAAACAAGCTAGATTCAAATCCATGCAAAACACGAGATTTAGCTTCAAATCAATGCGTAGTAGAAGTTTTAGCTTCAAATCCATGCGAAACAAATGATTTAGCTTCAAATACCAGCGATATAAATGATTTAGCTTCAACTGGAAGCGAAACAAGCGAGTTAGCTTCAAATGCATGCGAAACAAACGAGTTAGCTTCTAAACCATGCGAAACACATGATTTAACTTCTAATCAATGCAGAGTAGAAGGTTCAGCTTCAAATCCATGCGAAACAAATGATTTAGCTTCAAATCCATGCGAACCACGTGATTTAGCTTCAAATCAATGCGGAGTAGAAGGTTTATCTTCAAATCCAAGCGAAATAAATGATTTAGCTTCAAATCCTTGCGATATAAATGATTTAGCTTCAACTTGAAGCGACACAAGCGAGTTAGCATCTAAACCATGCGAAACACATGATTTAACTTCTAATCAATGCGGAGTAGATGGTTTAGCTTCAAATCCATGCGAAACAAATGATTTAGCTTCAAATCCGTGCGAACCACGTGATTTAGCTACAAATCAATTTGGAGTAGAAGGTTGAGCTTCAAATCCATGCGAAACAAATGATTTAGCTTCAAATACTTGCGATATAAATGATTTAGCTTCAACTGGAAGCGAAACAAGCGAGTTAGTTTCTAACCCATGCGAAACACATGATATAACTTCTAATCAATGCGGAGTTGAAGGTTTAGCTTCAAATCCATGCGAAAAAAAGATTTAGCTTCAAATACTTGCGATATAAATGATTTAGCTCCAACTGGAAGCGAAACATTAGAGTTAGCTTCAAATCCATGCGAAACAAATGATTTAGCTTCAAATCAATGCGAAGTAGAAGGTTTAGCTTCAAATCAAAGCGAAACAAATAATTTAGCTTCAAATACTTCCGATATAAATGATTTAGCTTCAACTGGAAGCGAGACAAACGAGTTAGCTTCACATTCATGCGAAACAAATGATTTAGCTTCAAATACTTGCGATATGAATGATTTAGATTCTACTCCACGCGAAACAAACGAGTTAGCTTCAAATCCACGCGAAACTCATGATTTATCTTCCATGCAATGCGAAGTAGAAGGTTTAGCTTCAAATCCATGCGAAACAAATGATTCAAATACTTGCGATATAAATGATTTAGCTTCAACTGGAAGCGAGACAAACGAGCTAGCTTCACATTCATGCGAAACACATGATTTAGCTTCAAATCAATGCGAAGTAAAAGGTTTAGCTTCAAATCCAAGCGAAACAAATGATTTAGCTTCAAATACTTGCGATATAAATGATTTAGATTCAACTCCATGCGAAACAAACGAGTTAGCTTCAAATCCACGCGAAACACATGATTTATCTTCCATGCATTGCGAAGTAGAAGGTTTAGCTTCAAATCCATGCGAAACAAATGATTTAGCTTCAAATACTTGCGATATAAATGATTTAGCTTCAACTGGAAGCGAGACATACGAGCTAGCTTCATATTCATGCGAAACAAATGATTTAGCTTCAAATACTTGCAATAAAAATGATTTAGATTCAAATCCACGCGAAACACATGATTTATCTTCCATGCATTGCGAAGTAGAATGTTTAGCTTCAAATCCATGCGAAACAAATGATTTAGCTTCAAATACTTGCGATATAAATGATTTAGCTTCAACTGGAAGCGAGACAATCGAGCTAGCTTCACATTCATGCGAAACACATGATTTAGCTTCAAATCAATGCGAAGTAAAAGGTTTAGCTTCAAATCCAAGCGAAACAAATGATTTAGCTTCAAATACTTGCGATATAAACGATAAAGCTTCAAATGCATGCGATACAAACGAGTTAGATTCTAATCCATGCGAAACAAATGATTTAGTTTCAAATACTTGCGATATAAACGATATAGATTCAAATGCATGCGAAACAAACGAGATAGCTTCACATTCATTCGAAAGACATGATTTAGTTTCAAATCAATGCGAAGTAAAAGGTTTAGCTTCAAATCCAAGCGAAACAAATGATTTAGCTTCAAATACTTGCGATATAAACGATATAGCTTCAAATGCATGCGAAACAAACGAGTTAGCTTCACATTCATTCGAAACACATGATTTAGCTTCAAATCAATGCGAAGAAGAAGGTTTAGCTTCAAATCCAAGAGAAACAAATGATTTTGCTTCAAATACTTGCGACATAAATGATTTAGATTCAACTGCATGCGAAACAAACAAGTTAGATTCAAATCCATGCAAAACACGAGATTTAGATTCAAATCAATGCCGAGTAGAAGTATTAGCTTCAAATCCATGCGAAACAAATGATTTAGCTTCAAATACTTGCGATATAAATGATTTAGATTCAACTGCATGCGAAACAAACGAGTTAGCTTCAAATCCACGCGAAACACATAATTTATCTTGCATGCATTGCGAAGTAGAAGGTTCAGTTTGAAATCCATGCGAAACAAATGATTTAGCTTCAAATACTTGCGATATAAATTATTTAGCTTCAACTGGAAGCGAGACAAAAGAGTTAGCTTCACATTCATGCGAAACACATGATTTAGCTTCAAATCAATGCGAGGTAAAAGCTTTGGCTTCAAATCCATGCGAAACAAATGATTTAGCTTCAAATACTTGCGATATAAATGATTTAGATTCAAATGCATGCGAAACAAAAAACTTAGATTCACATGCATGCGAAACACATGATTTAGCTTCAAATCAATGCGAAGTAAAAGGTTTAGCTTCAAATCCAAGCGAAACAAATGATTTAGCTTCAAATACTTGCGATATAAATGATTTAGATTAAAAATCCACGCGAAACACATGATTTATCTTCCATGCATTGCGAAGTAGAAGGTTTAGCTTCAAATCCATGCGAATCAAATGATTTAGCTTCAAATACTTGCGATATAAATGATTTAGCTTCAATTGGAAGCGAGACAAACGAGCTAGCTTCAAATCCATGCGAAACAAATGATTTAGCTTCAAGTACTTGCGATATAAACGATATAGCTTCAAATGCATGCGAAACAAACGAGTTAGCTTCACATTCATTCGAAACACATGATTTAGCTTCAAATCAATCCGAAGTAGAAGGTTTGGCTTCAAATCCAAGCGAAACAAATAATATAGCTTCAAATACTTGCGATACAAATGATTTAGATTCAACTGCATGCGAAACAAACGAGTTAGCTTCAAATCCACGCAAAACACATTATTTATCTTCCATGCATTGCGAAGTAGAAGGTTTAGCTTCAAATCCATGCGAAGCAAATGATTTAGTTTCAAATACTTGCGATACAAATGATTTAGCTTCAACTGAAAGCGAGACAAACGAGTTAGCTTCACATTCATGCGAAACACATGATTTAGCTTCAAATCAAGGCAAGAGAAAAGCTTTGGCTTCAAATCAATGCGAAACAAATGATTTAGCTTCAAATACTTGCGATATAAATGATTTAGCTTCAACTGGAAGCGAAACAATCGAGTTAGATTCAAATCCACGCGAAACCCAGGATTTATCTTCCAAGCAATGCGAAGTAGAAGGTTTAGCTTCAAATCCATGCGAAACAAATGATTTAGCTTCAAATACTAGCGATATAAATAATGTAGCTTCAACTGGAAGCGAAACAAGCGAGTTAGCTTCTAATCCATGCGAGAATCGAAATTTAGATTTAAATCAATGCGCAGTAGAAGTTTGAGCTACAAATCCATGCGAAACAAATGATTTAGCTTCAAATACTTGCGATATAAATGATTTAGATTCAACTCCATGCGAAACAAACGAGTTAGCTTCAAATCCACGCGAAACACATGATTTATCTTCCATGCATTGCGAAGTAGAAGGTTTAGCTTCAAATCCATGCGAAACAAATGATTTAGCTTCAAATACTTGCGATATATATGATTTAGCTTCAACTGGAAGCGAGACAAACGAGCTAGCTTCACATTCATGCGAAACAAATGATTTAGCTTCAAATACTTGCAATAAAAATGATTTAGATTCAAATCCACGCGAAACACATGATTTATCTTCCATGCATTGCGAAGTAGAATGTTTCGCTTCAAATCCATGCGAATCAAATGATTTAGCTTCAAATACTAGCGATATAAATGATATAGCTTCAATTGGAAGCGAACCAAGCGAGTTAGCCTCTAATCCATGCGAAAAAAAACATTTAGCTTCAAATACTTGCGATATGATCGATATAGATTCAAATGCATGCGAAACAAACGAGTTAGCTTCAAATCCACGCGAAACACATGATTTGTCTTCAAAGGAATACGAAGTAGAAGGTTTAGATTCACATCCATGCGAAACAAATGATTTAGCTTCAAATACTTGCCATATAAATGATTTAGCTTCAACTGGAAGCGAGACAAACGAGCTAGCTTCACATTCATGCGAAACAAATGATTTAGCTTCAAATACTTGCGATAAAAATGATTTAGATTCATATCCACGCGAAACACATGATTTATCTTCCATGCATTGCGAAGTAGAATGTTTAGCTTCAAATCCATGCGAAACAAATGATTTAGCTTCAAATACTTGCCATATAAATGATTTAGCTTCAACTGGAAGCGAGACAATCGAGCTAGCTTCACATTCATGCGAAACACATGATTTAGCTTCAAATCAATGCGAAGTAAAAGGTTTAGCTTCAAATCCAAGCGAAACAAATGATTTAGCTTCAAATACTTGCGATATAAACGATAAAGCTTCAAATGCATGCGATACAAACGAGTTAGATTCTAATCCATGCGAAACAAATGATTTAGTTTCAAATACTTGCGATATAAACGATATAGATTCAAATGCATGCGAAACAAACGAGATAGCTTCACATTCATTCGAAAGACATGATTTAGCTTCAAATCAATGCGAAGAAGAGGGTTTTTGCATCAAATCCAAGCGAAACACATGATTTGTCTTCAAAGGAATACGAAGTAGAAGGTTTAGCTTCAAATCCATGCGAAACAAATGATTTAATTTCAAATACTAGCGATGTAAATGATATAGCTTCAACTGGAAGCGAAACAATCGAGTTAGCATCTAATCCATGCGAAACGAATGATTTAGCTTCAAATACTTGCGATATGAACGATATAGCTTCAAATGCATGCGAAACAAACGAGATAGCTTCACATTCATTTGAAACACGTGATTTAGCTTCAAATCAATGAGAAGTAGAAGGTTCAGCTTCAAATCCAAGCGAAACAAATAATTTAGCTTCGAATACTTCCGATATAAATGATTTAGCTTCAACTGGATGCGAGACAAACGAGTTAGCTTCACATTCATGCGAAACAAATGATTTAGCTTCAAATACTTGCGATATAAACGGAATAGATTCAAATGCATGCGAAACAAAGATGTTAGCTTCACGTTCATTCGAAGCACATGATTTAGCTTCAAATCAATGCGAAGTAAAAGGTTTAGCTTTAAATCCAAGCGAAACAAATGATTTAGCTTCAAATACTTGCGATATAAATGATTTAGATTCTACTCCACGCGAAACAAACGAGTTAGCTTCAAATCCACGCGAAACACATGATTTATCTTCCATGCAATGCGAAGTAGAAGATTTAGCTTCAAATCCATGCGAAACAAATGATTTAGCTTCCAATCAAGGCGAAGTAGAAGGTTAAGCTTCAAATCCATGCGAAACAAATGATTTAGCTTCAAATACTTCCGATATAAATGATTTCGCTTCAACTGGAAGCGAGACAAACGAGTTAGCTTCACATTCATGCGAAACTAACGAGATAGCTTCACATTCATTCGAAACACGTGATTTAGCTTCAAATCAATGCGAAGTAGAAGGTTCAGCTTCAAATCCAAGCGAAACAAATAATTTAGCTTCAAATACTTCCGATATAAATGATTTAGCTTCAACTGGATGCGAGACAAGCGAGTTAGCTTCACATTCATGCGAAACAAATGATTTAGCTTCAAATACTTGCGATATAAAGGATTTAGATTCAACTGCATGCGAAACAAACGAGTTAGCTTCAAATCCATGCGAAACACATGATTTAGCTTCAAATCAATGCGAGGTAAAAGCTTTGACTTCAAATCCATGCGAAACAAATGATTTAGCTTCAAATACTTGCGATATAAATGATTTAGATTCAACTGCATGCGAAACAAACAAGTTAGATTCAAATCCATGCGACAAACGAGATTTAGATTTAAATCAATGCGGAGTAGAAGTTTTAGCTACAAATCCATTCGAAACAAATGATTTAGCTTCAAATACTTGCGATATAAACGATATAGCTTCAAATGCATACGATACAAACGAGTTAGCTTCACATTCATTCGAAACACATGACTTAGGTTCAAATAAATGCGATGTAGAAGGTGTAGCTTCAAATCGAAGCGAAACAAATGATTTAGCTTCAAATACTTGCGATATAAATGATTTACCTTTAACTGGAAGCGAAACAAGCGAGTTAGCTTCAAATACACGCGAAACAAATGATTTGTCTTCAAAGGAATACGAAGTAGAAGGATTAGCTTCAAATCCATGCGAAACAAATGATTTAACTTCAAATACTAGCGATATAAATGATATAGCTTCAATTGGAAGCGAAACAAGCGAGTTAGCTTCTAATCCATGCAAAACAAATGATTTACCTTCGAATACTAGCGATATAAATGATTTAGCGTCAACTGGAAGCGAAACAAGCGAGTTAGCCTCTAATCCATGCGAAAAAAAACAGTTAGCTTCAAATACTTGCGATATGAACGATATAGATTCAAATGCATGCGAAACAAACGAGTTAGCTTCAAATCCACGCGAAACACATGATTTGTCTTCAAAGGATTACGAAGTAGAAGGTTTAGATTCAAATCCATGCGAAACATATGATTTAGCTTCAAATACTTGCGATATAAACGATATAGCTTCAAATCCATGCGAAACAAACGAGTCAGCTTCACATTCATTCGAAACACATGATTTTGCTTCAAATCAATGCGAAGAAGAAGGTTTGGTTCAAATCCAAGAGAAACAAATGACTTTGCTTCAAATACTTGCGATATAAATGATTTAGATTCAACTGCATGCGAAACATCCAAGTTAGATTCAAATCCATGCAAAACACGAGATTTAGATTCAAATCAATGCCGAGCAGAAGTTTTAGCTTCAAATCCATGCGAAACAAAAGTTTTAGATTCAAATAATTGCGATATAAATGATTTAGATTCAACTCCATGCGAAACAAACAACTTAGATTCATATACATGCGATACAAATGATTTAGCTTCAAATCAATCCGAAGTAGAAGATTTAGCTTCAAATCCAAGCGAAACAAATGATTTTGCTTCAAATACTTGCGATATAAATGACTTAGATTCAACTCCATGCGAAAGAAACGAGTTAGCTTCAAATCCACGCGAAACACATGATTTATCTTCCATGCATTGCGAAGTAGAAGGTTTAGCTTCAAATCCATGCGAAACAAATGATTTAGCTTCAAATACTTCCGATATAAATGATTTAGCTTCAACTGGAAGCGAGACAAACGAGTTAGCTTCACATTCATGCGAAACAAATGCTTTAGCTTCAAATACTTGCGATATAAACGATATAGATTCAAATGCATGCGAAACAAACGAGTTAGCTTCACGTTCATTCGAAGCACATGATTTAGCTTCAAATCAATGCGTAGTAAAAGGTTTAGCTTCATATCCATGCGAAACAAACGAGTTAGCTTCAAATCCACGCGAAACACATGATTTATCTTCAAATACTTGCGATATAAACGGAATAGATTCAAATGCATGCGATACAAACGAGTTAGATTCTAATCCATGCGAAACAAATGATTTAGCTTCAAATACTTCCGATATAAATGATTTAGCTTCAACTGGAAGCGAGACAAACGAGTTAGCTTCACATTCATGCGAAACAAATGCTTTAGCTTCAAATACTTGCGATATAAACGATATAGATTCAAATGCATGCGAAACAAACGAGTTAGCTTCACATTCATTCGAAAGACATGATTTAGCATCAAATCAATGCGAAGAAGAGGGTTTTTGCATCAAATCCAAGCGAAACACATGATTTGTCTTCAAAGGAATACGAAGTAGAAGGTTTAGCTTCAAATCCATGCGAAACAAATGATTTAATTTCAAATACTAGCGATGTAAATGATATAGCTTCAACTGGAAGCGAAACAATCGAGTTAGCATCTAATCCATGCGAAACGAATGATTTAGCTTCAAATACTTGCGATATGAACGATATAGCTTCAAATGCATGCGAAACAAACGAGATAGCTTCACATTCATTCGAAACACGTGATTTAGCTTCAAATCAATGCGAAGTAGAAGGTATAGCTTCAAATCCAAGCGAAACAAATAATTTAGCTTCAAATACTTCCGATAGAATTGATTTAGCTTCAACTGGATGCGAGACAAACGAGTTAGCTTCACATTCATGCGAAACAAATGATTTAGCTTCAAATACTTGCGATATAAACGGAATAGATTCAAATGCATGCGAAACAAAGAAGTTAGCTTCACGTTCATTCGAAGCACATGATTTAGCTTCAAATCAATGCGAAGTAAAAGGTTTAGCTTTAAATCCAAGCGAAACAAATGATTTAGCTTCAAATACTTGCGATATAAATGATTTAGATTCTACTCCACGCGAAACAAACGAGTTAGCTTCAAATCCACGCGAAACACATGATTTATCTTCCATGCAATGCGAAGTAGAAGGTTTAGCTTCAAATCCATGCGAAACAAATGATTCAAATACTTGCGATATAAATGATTTAGCTTCAACTGGAAGCGAGACAAACGAGCTAGCTTCACATTCATGCGAAACACATGATTTAGCTTCAAATCAATGCGAAGTAAAAGGTTTAGCTTCAAATCCAAGCGAAACAAATGATTTAGCTTCAAATACTTGCGATATAAATGATTTATATTCAACTCCATGCGAAACAAACGAGTTAGCTTCAAATCCACGCGAAACACATGATTTATCTTCCATGCATTGCGAAGTAGAAGGTTTAGCTTCAAATCCATGCGAAACAAATGATTTAGCTTCAAATACTTGCGATATAAATGATTTAGCTTCAACTGGAAGCGAGACAAACGAGCTAGCTTCACATTCATGCGAAACAAATGATTTAGCTTCAAATACTTGCGATAAAAATGATTTAGATTCAAATCCACGCGAAACACATGATTTATCTTCCATGCATTGCGAAGTAGAAGGTTTAGCTTCAAATCCATGCGAAACAAATGAGTTAGCTTCAAATACTTGCGATATAAATGATTTAGCTTCAACTGGAAGCGAGACAATCGAGCTAGCTTCACATTCATGCGAAACACATGATTTAGCTTCAAATCAATGCGAAGTAAAAGGTTTAGCTTCAAATCCAAGCGAAACAAATGATTTAGCTTCAAATACTTGCGATATAAACGATAAAGCTTCAAATGCATGCGATAAAAACGAGTTAGATTCTAATCCATGCGAAACAAATGATTTAGTTTCAAATACTTGCGATATAAACGATATAGATTCAAATGCATGCGAAACAAACGAGATAGCTTCACATTCATTCGAAAGACATGATTTAGCTTCAAATCAATGCGAAGAAGAGGGTTTTTGCATCAAATCCAAGCGAAACACATGATTTGTCTTCAAAGGAATACGAAGTAGAAGGTTTAGCTTCAAATCCATGCGAAACAAATGATTTAATTTCAAATACTAGCGATGTAAATGATATAGCTTCAACTGGAAGCGAAACAATCGAGTTAGCATCTAATCCATGCGAAACGAATGATTTAGCTTCAAATACTTGCGATATGAACGATATAGCTTCAAGTGCATGCGAAACAAACGAGATAGCTTCACATTCATTCGAAACACGTGATTTAGCTTCAAATCAATGCGAAGTAGAAGGTTCAGCTTCAAATCCAAGCGAAACAAATAATTTAGCTTCAAATACTTCCGATATAAATGATTTAGCTTCAACTGGATGCGAGACAAACAAGTTAGCTTCACATTCATGCGAAACAAATGATTTAGCTTCAAATACTTGCGATATAAACGGAATAGATTCAAATGCATGCGAAACAAAGATGTTAGCTTCACGTTCATTCGAAGCACATGATTTAGCTTCAAATCAATGCGAAGTAAAAGGTTTAGCTTCAAATCCAAGCGAAACAAATGATGTAGCTTCAAATACTTGCGATATAAATGATTTAGATCCAAATCCACGCGAAACTCATGATTTATCTTCCATGCATTGCGAAGTAGAAGGTTTAGCTTCAAATCCATGCGAAACAAATGATTTAGCTTCAAATACTTGCGATATAAATGGTTTAGCTTCAATTGGAAGCGAGACAAACGAGCTAGCTTCAAATCCATGCGAAGCAAATGATTTAGCTTCAAATACTTGCGATATAAATGATTTACCTTTAACTGGAAGCGAAACAAGCGAGTTAGCTTCAAATACATGCGAAACAAATGATTTGTCTTCAAAGGAATACGAAGTAGAAGGATTAGCTTCAAATCCATGCGAAACAAATGATTTAACTTCAAATAATAGCGATATAAATGTTATAGCTTCAATTGGAAGCGAAACAAGCGAGTTAGCTTCTAATCCATGCGAAACAAATGATTTACCTTCGAATACTAGCGATATAAATGATTTAGCGTCAACTGGAAGCGAAACAAGCGAGTTAGCCTCTAATCCATGCGAAAAAAAACAGTTAGCTTCAAATACTTGCGATATGAACGATATAGATTCAAATGCATGCGAAACAAACGAGTTAGCTTCAAATCCACGCGAAACACATGATTTGTCTTCAAAGGAATACGAAGTAGAAGGTTTAGATTCAAATCCATGCGAAACAAATGATTTAGCTTCAAATACTTGCGATATAAATGATTTAGATTCAACTGCATGCGAAACAAACAAGTTAGATTCAAATCCATGCGACAAACGAGATTTAGATTTAAATCAATGCGGAGTAGAAGTTTTAGCTACAAATCCATTCGAAACAAATGATTTAGCTTCAAATACTTGCGATATAAACGATATAGCTTCAAATGCATACGATACAAACGAGTTAGCTTCACATTCATTCGAAACACATGACTTAGGCTCAAATAAATGCGAAGTAGAAGGTGTAGCTTCAAATCGATGCGAAACAAATGATTTAGCTTCAAATACTTGCGATATAAATGATTTACCTTTAACTGGAAGCGAAACAAGCGAGTTAGCTTCAAATACATGCGAAACAAATGATTTGTCTTCAAAGGAATACGAAGTAGAAGGATTAGCTTCAAATCCATGCGAAACAAATGATTTAACTTCAAATACTAGCGATATAAATGATATAGCTTCAATTGGAAGCGAAACAAGCGAGTTAGCTTCTAATCCATGCAAGACAAATGATTTACCTTCGAATACTAGCGATATAAATGATTTAGCGTCAACTGGAAGCGAAACAAGCGAGTTAGCCTCTAATCCATGCGAAAAAAAACAGTTAGCTTCAAATACTTGCGATATGAACGATATAGATTCAAATGCATGCGAAACAAACGAGTTAGCTTCAAATCCACGCGAAACACATGATTTGTCTTCAAAGGATTACGAAGTAGAAGGTTTAGATTCAAATCCATGCGAAACATATGATTTAGCTTCAAATACTTGCGATATAAACGATATAGCTTCAAATCCATGCGAAACAAACGAGTCAGCTTCACATTCATTCGAAACACATGATTTTGCTTCAAATCAATGCGAAGAAGAAGGTTTGGTTCAAATCCAAGAGAAACAAATGACTTTGCTTCAAATACTTGCGATATAAATGATTTAGATTCAACTGCATGCGAAACATCCAAGTTAGATTCAAATCCATGCAAAACACGAGATTTAGATTCAAATCAATGCCGAGCAGAAGTTTTAGCTTCAAATCCATGCGAAACAAAAGTTTTAGATTCAAATAATTGCGATATAAATGATTTAGATTCAACTGCATGCGAAACAAACAACTTAGATTCATATACATGCGATACAAATGATTTAGCTTCAAATCAATCCGAAGTAGAAGATTTAGCTTCAAATCCAAGCGAAACAAATGATTTTGCTTCAAATACTTGCGATATAAATGATTTAGATTCAACTCCATGCGAAAGAAACGAGTTAGCTTCAAATCCACGCGAAACACATGATTTATCTTCCATGCATTGCGAAGTAGAAGGTTTAGCTTCAAATCCATGCGAAACAAATGATTTAGCTTCAAATACTTCCGATATAAATGATTTAGCTTCAACTGGAAGCGAGACAAACGAGTTAGCTTCACATTCATGCGAAACAAATGCTTTAGCTTCAAATACTTGCGATATAAACGATATAGATTCAAATGCATGCGAAACAAACGAGTTAGCTTCACGTTCATTCGAAGCACATGATTTAGCTTCAAATCAATGCGTAGTAAAAGGTTTAGCTTCATATCCATGCGAAACAAACGAGTTAGCTTCAAATCCACGCGAAACACATGATTTATCTTCAAATACTTGCGATATAAACGGAATAGATTCAAATGCATGCGATACAAACGAGTTAGATTCTAATCCATGCGAAACAAATGATTTAGTTTCAAATACTTGCGATATAAACGATATAGATTCAAATGCATGCGAAACAAACGAGATAGCTTCACATTCATTCGAAAGACATGATTTAGCATCAAATCAATGCGAAGAAGAGGGTTTTTGCATCAAATCCAAGCTAAACACATGATTTGTCTTCAAAGGAATACGAAGTAGAAGGTTTAGCTTCAAATCCATGCGAAACAAATGATTTAATTTCAAATACTAGCGATGTAAATGATATAGCTTCAACTGGAAGCGAAACAATCGAGTTAGCATCTAATCCATGCGAAACGAATGATTTAGCTTCAAATACTTGCGATATGAACGATATAGCTTCAAATGCATGCGAAACAAACGAGATAGCTTCACATTCATTCGAAACACGTGATTTAGCTTCAAATCAATGCGAAGTAGAAGGTATAGCTTCAAATCCAAGCGAAACAAATAATTTAGCTTCAAATACTTCCGATAGAATTGATTTAGCTTCAACTGGATGCGAGACAAACGAGTTAGCTTCACATTCATGCGAAACAAATGATTTAGCTTCAAATACTTGCGATATAAACGGAATAGATTCAAATGCATGCGAAACAAAGAAGTTAGCTTCACGTTCATTCGAAGCACATGATTTAGCTTCAAATCAATGCGAAGTAAAAGGTTTAGCTTTAAATCCAAGCGAAACAAATGATTTAGCTTCAAATACTTGCGATATAAATGATTTAGATTCTACTCCACGCGAAACAAACGAGTTAGCTTCAAATCCACGCGAAACACATGATTTATCTTCCATGCAATGCGAAGTAGAAGGTTTAGCTTCAAATCCATGCGAAACAAATGATTCAAATACTTGCGATATAAATGATTTAGCTTCAACTGGAAGCGAGACAAACGAGCTAGCTTCACATTCATGCGAAACACATGATTTAGCTTCAAATCAATGCGAAGTAAAAGGTTTAGCTTCAAATCCAAGCGAAACAAATGATTTAGCTTCAAATACTTGCGATATAAATGATTTATATTCAACTCCATGCGAAACAAACGAGTTAGCTTCAAATCCACGCGAAACACATGATTTATCTTCCATGCATTGCGAAGTAGAAGGTTTAGCTTCAAATCCATGCGAAACAAATGATTTAGCTTCAAATACTTGCGATATAAATGATTTAGCTTCAACTGGAAGCGAGACAAACGAGCTAGCTTCACATTCATGCGAAACAAATGATTTAGCTTCAAATACTTGCGATAAAAATGATTTAGATTCAAATCCACGCGAAACACATGATTTATCTTCCATGCATTGCGAAGTAGAAGGTTTAGCTTCAAATCCATGCGAAACAAATGAGTTAGCTTCAAATACTTGCGATATAAATGATTTAGCTTCAACTGGAAGCGAGACAATCGAGCTAGCTTCACATTCATGCGAAACACATGATTTAGCTTCAAATCAATGCGAAGTAAAAGGTTTAGCTTCAAATCCAAGCGAAACAAATGATTTAGCTTCAAATACTTGCGATATAAACGATAAAGCTTCAAATGCATGCGATAAAAACGAGTTAGATTCTAATCCATGCGAAACAAATGATTTAGTTTCAAATACTTGCGATATAAACGATATAGATTCAAATGCATGCGAAACAAACGAGATAGCTTCACATTCATTCGAAAGACATGATTTAGCTTCAAATCAATGCGAAGAAGAGGGTTTTTGCATCAAATCCAAGCGAAACACATGATTTGTCTTCAAAGGAATACGAAGTAGAAGGTTTAGCTTCAAATCCATGCGAAACAAATGATTTAATTTCAAATACTAGCGATGTAAATGATATAGCTTCAACTGGAAGCGAAACAATCGAGTTAGCATCTAATCCATGCGAAACGAATGATTTAGCTTCAAGTACTTGCGATATGATCGATATAGCTTCAAGTGCATGCGAAACAAACGAGATAGCTTCACATTCATTCGAAACACGTGATTTAGCTTCAAATCAATGCGAAGTAGAAGGTTCAGCTTCAAATCCAAGCGAAACAAATAATTTAGCTTCAAATACTTCCGATATAAATGATTTAGCTTCAACTGGATGCGAGACAAACAAGTTAGCTTCACATTCATGCGAAACAAATGATTTAGCTTCAAATACTTGCGATATAAACGGAATAGATTCAAATGCATGCGAAACAAAGATGTTAGCTTCACGTTCATTCGAAGCACATGATTTAGCTTCAAATCAATGCGAAGTAAAAGGTTTAGCTTCAAATAAAAGCGAAACAAATGATTTAGCTTCAAATACTTGCGATATAAATGATTTAGATTCTACTCCACGCGAAACAAACGAGTTAGCTTCAAATCCACGCGAAACACATGGTTTATCTTCCATGCAATGCGAAGTAGAAGGTTTAGCTTCAAATCCATGCGAAACAAATGATTCAAATACTTGCGATATAAATGATTTAGCTTCAACTGGAAGCGAGACAAACGTGCTAGCTTCACACTCATACGAAACACATGATTTAGCTTCAAATCAATGCGAAGTACAAGGTTTAGCTTCAAATCCAAGCGAAACAAATGATTTAGCTTCAAATACTTGCGATATAAATGATTTAGATCCAAATCCACGCGAAACTCATGATTTATCTTCCATGCATTGCGAAGTAGAAGGTTTAGCTTCAAATCCATGCGAAACAAATGATTTAGCTTCAAATACTTGCGATATAAATGATTTAGCTTCAATTGGAAGCGAGACAAACGAGCTAGCTTCAAATCCATGCGAAACAAATGATTTAGCTTCAAATACTTGCGATATAAATGATTTACCTTTAACTGGAAGCGAAACAAGCGAGTTAGCTTCAAATACATGCGAAACAAATGATTTGTCTTCAAAGGAATACGAAGTAGAAGGATTAGCTTCAAATCCATGCGAAACAAATGATTTAACTTCAAATAATAGCGATATAAATGTTATAGCTTCAATTGGAAGCGAAACAAGCGAGATAGCTTCTAATCCATGCGAAACAAATGATTTACCTTCGAATACTAGCGATATAAATGATTTAGCGTCAACTGGAAGCGAAACAAGCGAGTTAGCCTCTAATCCATGCGAAAAAAAACAGTTAGCTTCAAATACTTGCGATATGAACGATATAGATTCAAATGCATGCGAAACAAACGAGTTAGCTTCAAATCCACGCGAAACACATGATTTGTCTTCAAAGGAATACGAAGTAGAAGGTTTAGATTCAAATCCATGCGAAACAAATGATTTAGCTTCAAATACTTGCGATATAAACGATATAGCTTCAAATCCACGCGAAACAAACGAGTCAGCTTCACATTCATTCGAAACACATGATTTAGCTTCAAATCAATGCGAAGAAGAAGGTTTGGTTCAAATCCAAGAGAAACAAATGACTTTGCTTCAAATACTTGCGATATAAATGATTTAGTTTCATCTGCATGCGAAACAAACAAGTTAGATTCAAATCCATGCAAAACACGAGATTTAGATTCAAATCAATGCCGAGCAGAAGTTTTAGCTTCAAATCCATGCGAAAAAAAGATTTAGATTCAAATAATTGCGATATAAATGATTTAGATTCAACTGCATGCGAAACAAACAAGTTAGATTCATATCCATGCGAAAAACGAGATTTAGATTTAAATCAATGCGGAGTAGAAGTTTTAGCTACAAATCCATTCGAAACAAATGATTTAGCATCAAATACTTAAAATATAAACGATATAGCTTCAAATGCATGCGATACAAACGAGTTAGCTTCACATTCATTGGAAACAGATGACTTAGGTTCAAATCAATGCTAAGTAGAAGGTTTATCTTCAAAACGATGCGAAACAAATGATTTAGCTTCAAATACTTGCAATATAAATGATTTAGCTTCAACTGCATGCGAAACAATCGAGTTAGATTCAAATCCATGCGAAACACATGATTTATCTTCAAAGCTACGCGAAGTAGAAGGTTTCGCTTCAAATCCATGCGAAACAAATTATTTTGCTTCAAATACTTGCGATAAAATTGATTTTGATTCAACTGCATACGAAACAAACAAGCTAGATTCAAATCCATGCCAAACACGAGATTTAGATTCAAATCAATGCCGAGTAGAAGTTTTAGCTTCAAATCCATGCGAAACAAATAATTTAGCTTCAAATACTTGCGGTATAAACGTTATAGTTTCAAATGCATGCGAAACAAGCGAGTTAGCTTCAAATCAATGCGAAACACATGATTTGTCTTCATAGGAATTTGAAGTAGAAGGTTTAGCTTCAAATCCATGTGAAACAAGTGATTTAACTTGAAATACTAAGCAATATAAATGATTTAGCTTCAACTGGAAGCGAGACAAACGAGTTAGCTTCATATTCATGCGAAACACATGATTTAGCTTCAAATCAATGCGAAGTAGAAGCTTTAGCTTCAAATCCAAGCGAAACAAATGATTTTGCTTCAAATACTTGCGATATATATGATTTAGATTCAACTGCATGCGAAACAAACGAGTTAGCTTCAAATCCATGCGAAACACATGAATTGTCTTTAAAGCAATGCGAAGTAGAAGGTTTAGCTTCAAATCCATGCGAAACAAATGATTTAGCTTCAAGTACTTGCGATATAAACGATATAGCTTCAAATGCATGCGAAACAAACGAGTTAGCTTCTAAACCATGCGAAACACATGATTTAACTTCTAATCAATGCGGAGTAAAAGGTTCAGCTTCAAATCCATGCGAAACAAATGATTTAGCTTCAAGTACTTGCGATATAAACGATATAGCTTCAAATGCATGCGAAACAAACGAGTTAGCTTCTAAACCATGCGAAACACATGATTTATCTTCTAATCAGTGCAGAGTAAAAGGTTCAGCTTCAAATCCATGCGAAACAAATGATTTAGCTTCAAATCCAAGCGAACCACGTGATTTAGCTTCAAATCAATGCGGAGTAGAAGGTTTATCTTCAAATCCATGCGAAATAAATGATTTAGCTTCAAATACTTGCGATATAAATGATTTAGATTCTACTCCACGCGAAACAAACGAGTTTGCTTCAAATCCACGCGAAACACATGATTTATCTTCCATGCAATGCGAAGTAGAAGGTTTAGCTTCAAATCCATGCGAAACAAATGATTCAAATACTTGCGATATAAATGATTTAGCTTCAACTGGAAGCGAAACAAACGAGATAGCTTCACATTCATTCGAAACACGTGATTTAGCTTCAAATCAATGCGAAGTAGAAGGTTTAGCTTCAAATCCAAGCGAAACAAATAATTTAGCTTCATATACTTCCGATATAAATGATTTAGCTTCAACTGGATCCGAGACAAACGAGTTAGCTTCACATTCATGCGAAACAAATGATTTAGCTTCAAATACTTGCGATATAAACGGAATAGATTCAAATGCATGCGAAACAGACAAGTTAGCTTCACGTTCATTCGAAGCACATGATTTAGCTTCAAATCAATGCGTAGTAAAAGGTTTAGCTTTAAATCCAAGCGAAACAAATGATTTAGCTTCAAATACTTGCGATATAAATGAATTAGATTCTACCCCACGCGAAACAAACGAGTTTGCTTCAAATCCACGCGAAACACATGATTTATCTTCCATGCAATGCGAAGTAGACGGTTTAGCTTCAAACCCATGCGAAACAAATGATTCAAATACTTGCGATATAAATGATTTAGCTTCAACTGGAAGCGAGACAATCGAGCTAGATTCACATTCATGCGAAACACATGATTTAGCTTCAAATCAATGCGAAGTAAAAGCTTTAGCTTCAAATCCAAGCGAAACAAATGATTTAGCTTCAAATACTTGCGATATAAATGATTTAGATTCAAATCCACGCGAAAGACATGATTTATCTTCCATGCATTGCGAAGTAGAAGGTTTAGCTTCAAATCCATGCGAAACAAATGATTTATCTTCTAATCAATGCAGAGTAGAAGGTTCAGCTTCAAATCCATGCGAAACAAATGATTTAGCTTCAAATCCATGCGAACCACGTGATTTAGCTTCAAGTCAATGCGGAGTAGAAGGTTTATCTTCAAATCCATGCGAAATAAATGATTTAGCTTCAAATACTTGCGATATAAATGATTTAGCTTCAACTTGAAGCGAAACAAGCGAGTTAGCTTCTAAACCATGCGAAACACATGATTTAACTTCTAATCAATGCGGAGTAGATGATTTAGCTTCAAATCCATGCGAAACAAATGATTTAGCTTCAAATCCGTGCGAACCACGTGATTTAGCTACAAATCAATGTGGAGTAGAAGGTTGAGCTTCAAATCCATGCGAAACAAATGATTTAGCTTCAAATACTTGCGATATAAATGATTTAGCTTCAACTGGAAGCGAAACAAGCGAGTTAGTTTCTAACCCATGAGAAACACATGATATAACTTCTAATCAATGCGGAGTAGAAGGTTTAGCTACAAATCCATGCGAAACAAATGATTTAGCTTCAAATACTTGCGATATAAATGATTTAGCTCCAATTGGAAGCGAAACATGCGAGTTAGCTTCAAATCCATGCGAAACAAATGCTTTAGCTTCAAATACTTGCGATATAAACGATATAGATTCAAATGCATGCGAAACAAACGAGTTAGCTTCACGTTCATTCGAAGCACATGATTTAGCTTCAAATCAATGCGAAGTAAAAGGTTTAGCTTCATATCCAAGCGAAACAAATGATTTAGCTTCAAATACTTGCGATATAAATGATTTAGATTCAACTCCATGCGAAACAAACGAGTTAGCTTCAAATCCACGCGAAACACATGATTTATCTTCCATGCATTGCGAAGTAGAAGGTTTAGCTTCAAATCCATGCGAAACAAATGATTTAGCTTCAACTACTTGCGATATAAATGATTTAGCTTCAACTGGAAGCGAGACAAACGAGCTAGCTTCACATTCATGCGAAACAAATGATTTAGCTTCAAATACTTGCGATATAAATGATTTAGATTCAAATCCACGCGAAGCACATGATTTATCTTCCATGCATTGCGAAGTAGAATGTTTAGCTTCAAATCCATGCGAAACAAATGACTTAGCTTCAAATACTTGCGGTATAAACGATATAGCTTCAAATGCATTCGAAACAAACTAGTTAGATTCACATTCATTCGAAACACATGATTTAGCATCAAATCAATGCTATGTAGAAGGTTTACTTCAAATCCATGCGAAACACATGATTTAGCTTCAAATACAAGCGATATAAATGATTTAGCTTCAACTGAAAGCGAAACAAGCGAATTAGATTCTAATTCATGCGAAAAAAAAGATTTAGCTTCAAATACTTGCGATATAATCGATATAGATTCAAATGCATGCGAAAAAAACGAGTTAGCTTCAAATCCACGCGAAACACATGATTTATATTCCAAGCAATGCGAAGTAGAAGGTTTAGTTTCAAATCCATGCGAAACACATGATTTAGCTTCAAATCAATGCGGAATAGAAAGTTTAGTTTTAAATGCATGCGAAACAAATGATTTACCTTCAAATACTAGCGATATAAATGATTTAGCTTCAACTGAAAGCGAAACAAGCGAATTAGATTCTTATTCATGCGAAAAAAAAGATTTAGCTTCAAGTACTTGCGATATAAATGATTTAGATTCAACTGCATACGAAACAAACAAGCTAGATTCAAATCCATGGAAAACACGAGATTTAGATTCAAATCAATGCCGAGTAGAAGTTTTAGCTTCTAATCCTTGCGAAACAAATGATTTAGCTTCGAATACTTGCGATATAAACATTATAGCTTCAAATGCATGCGAAACGAGCGAGTTAGCTTCTAATCCATGCGAAACACATGATTTATCTTCAAAGCAACGCGAAGTAGAAGGTTGAGCTTCAAATCCATGCGAAACAAATGATTTAGCTTCAAATACTTGCGATATAAATGATTTAGCTTCAACTGGAAGCGAAACAAGCGAGTTAGTTTCTAACCCATGCGAAACACATGATATAACTTCTAATCAATGCGGAGTAGAAGGTTTAGCTTCAAATCCATGCGAAACAAATGATTTAGCTTCAAATACTTGCGATATAAATGATTTAGCTCCAACTGGAAGCGAAACATGCGAGTTAGCTTCAAATCCATGCGAAACAAATGATATAGCTTCAAATCAATGTGAAGTAGAAGGTTTAGCTTCAAATCCAAGCGAAACAAATAATTTAGCTTCATATACTTCCGATATAAACGATTTAGCTTCAACTGGAAGCGAGACAAACGAGTTAGCTTCACATTCATGCGATATAAATGATTTAGCTTCAACTGGAAGCGAAACAAGCGAGTTAGTTTCTAACCCATGCGAAACACATGATATAACTTCTAATCAATGCGGAGTAGAAGGTTTAGCTTCAAATCCATGCGAAACAAATGATTTAGCTTCAAATACTTGCGATATAAATGATTTAGCTCCAACTGGAAGCGAAACATGCGAGTTAGCTTCAAATCCATGCGAAACAAATGATATAGCTTCAAATCAATGCGAAGTAGAAGGTTTAGCTTCAAATCCAAGCGAAACAAATAATTTAGATTCATATACTTCCGATATAAACGATTTAGCTTCAACTGGAAGCGAGACAAACGAGTTAGCTTCACATTCATGCGAAACAAATGATTTAGCTTCAAATACTTGCGATATAAATGATTTAGATTCAAATCCACGCGAAACACATGATTTATCTTCCATGCAGTGCGAAGTAGAATGTTTAGCTTCAAATCCATGCGAAACAAATGATTTAGCTTCAAATACTTCCGATATAAATGATTTAGCTTCAACTGGAAGCGAGGCAAACGAGTTAGCTACAAATTCATGCGAAACAAATGATTTAGCTTCAAATACTTGCGATATAAACGATATAGATTCAAATGCATGCGAAACAAACGAGTTAGCTTCACGTTCATTCGAAGCACATGATTTAGCTTCACATCAATGCAGAATAGAAAGTTTAGTTTTAAATGCATGCGAAACAAATGATTTACCTTCAAATACTAGCGATATAAATGATTTAGCTTCAACTGAAAGCGAAACAAGCGAATTAGATTCTTATTCATGCGAAAAAAAAGATTTAGCTTCAAGTACTTGCGATATAAATGATTTAGCTTCAACTGGAAGTGAAACATGCGAGTTAGCTTCAAATCCATGCGAAACACATAATTTATCTTCAAAGCAACACGAGGTAGAAGGTTTAGCTTCAAATCCATGCGAAACAAATGATTTAGCTTCAAATACTTCCGATATAAATGATTTAGCTTCATCTGGATGCGAGACAAACGAGTTATCTTCACATTCACGCGAAACACATGATTTAGCTTCAAATCAATTCGAAGTAGAAGATTTAGCTTCAAATCCATGCGAAACAAATGATTTAGCTTCAAATCCTTGCGAAACACATAATTTATCTTCAAAGCAACACGAAGTAGAAGGTTTAGCTTCAAATCCATGCGAAACAAATGATTTAGCTTCAAATACTTCCGATATAAATGATTTAGCTTCAAATGGATGCGAGACATACGAGTTATCTTCACATTCACGCGAAACACATGATTTAGCTTCAAATCAATTCGAAGTAGAAGATTTAGCTTCAAATCCATGCGAAACAAACGATTTAGCTTCAAATACTTGCGATTTAAATGATTTAGATTCAACTGCATGCGAAACAATCGAGATAGATTCAAATCCATGCGAAACACATGACATTGCTTCAAATCAGTGCGAGGTAGAAGGTTTAGCTTCAAATCCATGCGAAACAAACGAGTTAGCTTCACAGTCATTCGAAACACGTGATTTAGCTTCAAATCAATGCGGAGTAGAAGGTTTATCTTCAAATCCATGCGAAACAATTGATTTAGCTTCAAATACTTGCGATAGAAATGATTTAGCTTCAACTGCAAGCGAAACAAGCGAGTGAACTTCTAAACCATGCGAAACACATGATTTATCTACCAAGCAATGCGAAGTAGAAGGTTTAGCTTCAAATGCATGGGAAACACATGATTTAGCTTCAATTCAATGCGGAATAGAAGGTTTAGCTTCAAATGCATGCGAAACAAATGATTTACCTTCAAATACTATCGATATAAATGATTTAGCTTCAACTGAAAGCGAAACAAGCGAATTAGATTCCAATTCATGCGAAAGAAAGATTTTGCTTCAAATACTTGCGATATAAATGATTTAGCTACAACTGGAAGCGAATCAAGCGAGTGAGCTTCTAAACCATGCGAAACACATGATTCATCTTCCAAGCAATGTGAAGTAGAAGGTTCAGCTTCAAATACATGGGAAACACATGATTTAGCTTCAATTCAATGCGGAATAGAAGGTTTAGCTTCAAATGCATGCGAAACAAATGATTTAGCTTCAAAGGAATACGAAGTAGAAGGATTAGCTTCAAATCCATGCGAAACAAATGATTTAACTTCAAATACTAGCGATATAAATGATATAGCTTCAATTGGATGCGAACCAAGCGAGTTATCTTCTAATCCATGCGAAAGAAATGATTTACCTTCGAATACTAGCGATATAAATGATTTAGCTTCAGCTGGAAGCGAAACAAGCGAGTGAGCTTCTAAACCATGCGAAACACATGATTTATCTTCCAAGCAATGTGAAGTAGAAGGATTAGCTTCAAATACATGGGAAACACATGATTTAGCTTCAATTCAATGCGGAATAGAAGGTTTAGCTTCAAATGCATGCGAAACAAATGATTTAGCTTCAAATACTTGCGATATAAATGATTTAGCTTCAACTGGAAGCGAAACAAGCGAGTTAGCATCTAAACCATGCGAAACACATGATTTAACTTCTAATCAATGCGGAGTAGAAGGTTTAGCTTCAAATCCAAGCGAAACAAATGATTTAGCTTCAAATACTTGCGACATAAATGAATTAGTTTCAACTGGAAGCGAAACAAGCGAGTTAGTTTCTCACCCAAGCGAAACACATGATTTAGCTTCAAATCAATGCGATGTAGAAGGTTTACTTCAAATCCATGCGAAACACATGATTCTGCTTCAAATACTAGCGATATAAATGATTTATCTTCAACTGGAAGCGAAACGAGCGAGTTAGCTTCATGTCCATGCGAAGCACATGATTTATCTTCAAAGCAATGCGAAGTAGAATGATTAGCTTCAAATCCAAGCGAAACAAATGATTTAGCTTCAAATACTTGCGATATAAACGATATAGCTTCAAATGCATGCCAAACAAACGAGTTAGCTTCACATTCATTCGAAACACACGATTTAGCTTCAAATCAATGCGTAGAAGAAGGTTTAGCTTCAAATCCAAGAGAAACAAATGATTTTGCTTCAAATACTTGCGATATAAATGATTTAGATTCAACTGCATGCGTAACAAACAAGTTAGATTCAAATCCATGCAAAACACGAGATTTAGATTCAAATCAATGCCGAGTAGAAGTTTTAGCTTCAAATCCATGCGAAACAAATGATTTAGCTTCAAATACTTGCGATATAAACGATATAGCTTCAACTGGAAGCGAGACAAACGAGTCTGCTTCACATTCATGCGAAACAAATGATTTAGCTTCAAATACTTGCGATATAAATGATATAGATTCAACTGCATGCGAAACAAACGAGTTAGCTTCAAATCCACGCGAAACACATGATTTATCTTCCATGCATTGCGAAGTAGAAGATCTAGCTTCAAATCCATGCGAAACAAATGATTTAGCTTCAAATACTTGCGATCTAAATGATTTAGCTTCAACTGGAAGCGAGACAAACGAGCTAGCTTCACATTCATGCGAAACACACGATTAAGCTTCAAATCAATGCGAGGTAAAAGCTTTGGCTTCAAATCCATGCGAAACAAATGATTTAGCTTCAAATACTTGCGATGTAAATGATTTAGATTCAACTGCATGCAAAACAAACAACTTAGATTCACATTCATTCGAAACACATGATTTAGCTTCAAATCAATGCGAAGAAGAAGGTTTAGCTACAAATCCAAGCGAAACAAATGACTTAGCATCAAATACTTGCGATATAAATGATGTAGATTCAACTGTATGCGAAACAATCGAGATAGATTCAAATCCATGCGAAACACATGACATTGCTTCAAATCAGAGCGATGTAGAAGGTTTATCTTCAAATCCAAGCGAAACAATTGATTTAGCTTCAAATACTTGCGATATAAATGATTTAGCTTCAACTGGAAGCGAAACAAGCGAGTTAGCTTCTAAACCATGCGAAACACATGATTTAACTTCTAATCAATGCGGAGTAGAAGGTTTAGCTTCAAATCCAAGCGAAACAAATGATTTAGCTTCAAATACTTGCGACATAAATGAATTAGCTTCAACTGGAAGCGAAACAAGCGAGTTGGTTTCTCACCCAAGCGAAACACATGATTTAGCTTCAAATCAATGCGATGTAGAAGGTTTACTTCAAATCCATGCGAAACACATGATTTAGCTTCAAATACTAGCGATATAAATGATTTATCTTCAACTGGAAGCGAAACGAGCGAGTTAGCTTCATGTCCATGCGAAGCACATGATTTATCTTCAAAGCAATGCGAAGTAGAATGATTAGCTTCAAATCCATGCGAAACAAATGATTTAGCTTCAAATACTTCAGATATAAATGATATAGCTTCAACTGGAAGCGAGACAAACGAGTTAGCTACACATTCATGGGAAACAAATGATTTAGCTTCAAATCAATGCGAGGTAAAAGCTTTGGCTTCAAATCCAAGCGAAACAAATGATTTAGCTTCAAATACTTGCGATATAAACGATATAGCTTCAAATGCACGCCAAACAAACGAGTTAGCTTCACATTCATTCGAAACACACGATTTAGCTTCAAATCAATGCGTAGAAGAAGGTTTAGCTTCAAATCCAAGAGAAACAAATGATTTTGCTTCAACTACTTGCGATATAAATGATTTAGATTCAACTGCATGCGAAACAAACAAGTTAGATTCAAATCCATGCAAAACACGAGATTTAGATTCAAATCAATGCCGAGTAGAAGTTTTAGCTTCAAATCCATGCGAAACAAATGATTTAGCTTCAAATGCTTGCGATATAAACGATATAGCTTCAACTGGAAGCGAGTCAAACGAGTCTGCTTCACATTCATGCGAAACAAATGATTTAGCTTCAAATACTTGCGATATAAATGATATAGATTCAACTCCATGCGAAACAAACGAGTTAGCTTCAAATCCACGCGAAACACATGATTTATCTTCCGTGCATTGCGAAGTAGAAGGTTTAGCTTCAAATCCATGCGAAACAAATGATTTAGCTTCAAATACTTGCGATATAAATGATTTAGCTTCAACTGGAAGCGAGACAAGCGAGCTAGCTTCACATTCATGCGAAACACACGATTAAGCTTCAAATCAATGCGAGGTAAAAGCTTTGGCTTCAAATCCATGCGAAACAAATGATTTAGCTTCAAATACTTGCGATGTAAATGATTTAGATTCAACTGCATGCGAAACAAACAACTTAGATTCACATTCATTCGAAACACATGATTTAGCTTCAAATCAATGCGAAGAAGAAGGTTTAGCTACAAATCCAAGCGAAACAAATGATTTAGCATCAAATACTTGCGATGTAAATGATTTAGATTCAACTCCATGCGAAACAAACGAGTTATCTTCACATTCACGTGAAACACATGATTTAGCTTCAAATCAATTCGAAGTAGAACATTTAGCTTCAAATCCATGCGAAACAAATGATTTAGCTTCAAATACTTGCGATATAAATGATGTAGATTCAACTGTATGCGAAACAATCGAGATAGATTCAAATCGACGCGAAACACATGATTTATCTTCCGTGCATTGCGAAGTAGAAGGTTTAGCTCCAAATCCATGCGAAACAAATGATTTAGCTTCAAATACTTCCGATATAAATGATTTAGCTTCAACTGGAAGCGAGACAAACGAGTTAGCTTCACATTCATGCGAAACACATGATTTAGCTTCAAATCAATACGAGGTAAAAGCTTTGGCTTCAAATCAATGCGAAGTAAAAGGTTTAGCTTCATATCCAAGCGAAACAAATGATTTAGCTTCAAATACTTGCGATATAAACGATATAGCTTCAAATGCATGCCAAACAAACGAGTTAGCTTCACATTCATTCGAAACACACGATTTAGCTTCAAATCAATGCGTAGAAGAAGGATTAGCTTCAAATCCAAGAGAAACAAATGATTTTGCTTCAAATACTTGCGATATAAACGATATAGCTTCAAATGCATGCGAAACAAACGTGTTAGCTTCACAGTCATTCGAAACACATGATTTAGCTTCAAATCAATGCCTAGTAGATGGTTCAGCTTCAAATCCATGCGAAAAAAGTGGTTTAGCTTCAAATCAATGCGGAGTAGAAGATTTGGCTTCAAATCCAAGCGAAACAAATATTTTAGCTTCAAATAGTTCCTATATAAATGATTTAGCTTCAACTAGAAGCGAGACAAACGAGTCTGCTTCACATTCATGCGAAACAAATGATTTAGCTTCTAATACTTGCGATATAAATGATATAGATTCAACTCCATGCGAAACAAACGAGTTAGCTTCAAATCCACGCGAAACACATGATTTATCTTCCATGCATTGCGAAGTAGAAGGTTTAGCTTCAAATCCATGCGAAACAAATGATTTAGCTTCAAATACTTGCGATATAAATGATTTAGCTTCAACTGGAAGCGAGACAAACGAGCTAGCTTCACATTCATGCGAAACACATGATTAAGCTTCAAATCAATGCGAGGTAAAAGCTTTGGCTTCAAATCCATACGAAACAAATGATTTAGCTTCAAATACTTGCGATATAAATGATTTAGATTCAACTGCATGCGAAACAAACAACTTAGATTCACATTCATTCGAAACACATGATTTAGCTTCAAGTCAATGCGAATAAGATGGTTTAGATACAAATCCAAGCGAAACAAATGATTTAGCTTCAAATACTTGCGATGTAAATGATTTAGATTCAACTCCATGCGAAACAAACGAGTTAGCTTCAAATCGACGCGAAACACATGATTTATCTTCCATGCATTGCGTAGTAGAAGGTTTAGCTCCAAATCCATGCGAAACAAATGATTTAGCATCAACTACTTCCGATATAAATGATTTAGCTTCAACTGTAAGCGAGACAAACGAGCTAGCTTCACATTCATACGAAACACATGATTTAGCTTCAAATACTTGCGATATAAACGATATAGATTCAAATGCATGCGAAACAAACGAGTTAGCTTCACGTTCATTCGAAGCACATGATTTAGCTTCAAATCAATGCGAAGTAAAAGGTTTAGCTTCAAATCCAAGCGAAACAAATGATTTAGCTTCAAATACTTGCGATATAAATGATTTAGCTTCAACTGGAAGCGAGACAAACGAGTTAGCTTCACATTCATGCGAAACACATGATTTAGCTTCAAATCAATACGAGGTAAAAGCTTTGGCTTCAAATCCATGCGGAACAAACAACTTAGATTGACATTCATTCTAAACACATGATATAGCTTCAAATCAATGCGAAGTAAAAGGTTTAGCTTCATATCCATGCGAAACAAATGATTTAGCTTCAAATACTTGCGATGTATGTGATTAATATTCAACTGGATGCGAAACAAATGAGTTAGCTTCGAATCCATGCAAACCACATGATTTAGCTTCAAATCAATGCAGAATAGAAGGTTTAGCGTCAATTGCATGCGAAACACATGATATAACTTCAAATCAATGCGAAGTAGGTGGTTTAGCTTCAAATCCATAAGAAACAAATGATTGAGCAACAAATACTTGCGACATAAATGATTTATCTTCAACTGGATGCGAAAGAAGCGAGTTAGCTTCTAAACCATGCGAAACACATGATTTAACTTCTAATCAATGCGGAGTAGAAGGTTTAGCTTCAAATCCGTACGAAACAAATGATTTAGCTTCAAATACTGGCGACATAAATGATTTAGCTTCAACTGGAATCGAAACAAGCGAGTTAGTTTCTAACAAATGCGAAACAAATGATTTAGCTTCAAATACTGGCGACATAAATGATTTAGCTTCAACTGGAATCGAAACAAGCGAGTTAGTTTCTAACAAATGCGAAACACATGATTTAGCTTCAAATCCACGCGGAGTAGAAGCTTTAGCTTCATATCCATGCGAAACAAATGATTTAGCTTCAAAAACTTGCGATATAAATGATTTAGCTTCAACTGGAAGCGAAACAAGCGAGTTAGTTTCTAACCCATGCGAAACACATGATATAACTTCTAATCCATGCGGAGTAGAAGGTTTAGCTTCAAAGCCATGCGAAACAAATGATTTAGCTTCAAATACTTGCGATATAAATGATTTAGCTTAAACAAGAAGCGAATCAAGCGAGTTAGCTTCTCATTCGTGCGAAACAAATGATTTAGCTTCAAATACTTGCAGTATAAGCGATATAGCTTCAAATGCATTCGAAACAAACTAGTTAGATTCACATTCATGCGAAACAAATGATTTAGCTTCAAATACTTCCGATATAAACGATATATATTCAAATGCATGCGAAACAAACGAGTTAGCTTCAAATCCACGCGAAACACATGATTTATCTTCCAAGCAATGCGAAGTAGAAGGTTTAGCTTCAAATCCATGCGAAACAAATGATTTAGCTTCAAATACTAGCGATATAAATGATTTAGCTCCAACTAGAAGCGAAACATGCGAGCTAGCTTCAAATCCATGCGAAACAAATGATTTAGCTTCAAGTACTTGCGATATAAACGATATAGCTTCAAATGCTTGCGAAACAAACGAGTTAGCTTCACATTCATTCGAAACACATGATTTAGCTTCAAATCAATGCGAAGTAGAAGGTTTAGCTTCAAATCCAAGCGAAACAGATAATTTAGCTTCAAATTCTTCCGACATAAATGATTTAGCTTCAACTGTAAGCGAGACAAACGAACTAGCTTCACATTCATGCGAAACACATGATTTAGCTTCAAATACTTGCGATATAAACGATATAGATTCAAATGCATGCGAAACAAACGAGTTAGCTTCACGTTCATTCGAAGCACATGATTTAGCTTCAAATCAATGCGAAGTAACAGGTTTAGCTTCATATCCACGCGAAACAAATGATTTAGCTTCAAATACTTGCGATATAAATGATTTAGATTCAACTCCATGCGAAAATAACGGGTTAGCTTCAAATCCACGCGAAACACATGTTTTATCTTCCATGCATTGCGAAGTAGAAGGTGTAGCTTCAAATCCATGCGAAACAAATGATTTAGCTTCAAATACTTGCGATATAAATGATTTAGCTTCAACTGGAAGCAAGACAAACGAGCTAGCTTCACATTCATGCGAAACACATGATTAAGCTTCAAATCAATGCGAGGTAAAAGCTTTGGCTTCAAATCAATGCGAAACAAATGATTTAGCTTCAAATACTTGCGATATAAACGATATACAGGGTGTCCCACAATTATTTTAACAGCCGAAAATGAGGGGTAGCTGAGGTCATTTGAAGTAACTTTTTCCTTTGCGAAAATGCAATCCGCGGCTTTGTTTACGAGTTATTAACGAAAAACACTGGCCAATGAGAGGTGACAGTGCGAGAGAGAGGGTCCGCGAGAGAGTCCGCAGCACGAGGCTTTGACAGAAGGTCGGGACGGACTCGAGCCGCGTTCGAAGTATTGAACAAATCACGAAGCGAGAACTTTCCGGATTATTTTTTACTACATAACAGTGATATTTTTAAGAAAAACGCTGTTCACCTTTACTTTAGAACATCTGAAGAATATTTACTAATTTTTCGGACCCGAAATAATATGAAGTTTAACCGTGACAGCCGTTTTAATTTTCTGTTGTGCATGACACCTTATGTGTACCATATGAAATTTTTATGCAAGGTGTACAGTGAAGATTAACAAAGTTCGTAAATGATATTTTAATTTAAATAATTCCGTGTACGAACAGAATTCAACGAATAATTCGCAAAGCTGATTTAATAATAAATAATCGCGTTGAGGTACGTAAAAGATTTGTTTTTTAGAGAAATATGAAAAATATTATCGATAAGAAACTCACCCATTTAGTTGAGGATGCATTTGCTGACTCGTACGTACTGACCTCGTACAACGAACAGCTGATCCCAGGTCGATGACCGCAACATTCGAGGGATACTGTCGGTGGAACCTCTGGTATGGTTATTTGCGAAGTTCACTTACACTGCACTGTCACCAAACACTGATCAGTTATTTAATCACTGATAATCCGAATCACTTGTGGATATTTAAGAAAGATCACTGAGACTCGTTCGCGGATAATCGTTTATTCGACGCGTTCGTTCGGAAGACGACGTTTCACTGCCGAAAAATTCAGGCCTTGACTGTGGGTCCTTGTTGTTCTTCGTTCGGCCGTCCGAGGAAATGACACTCGATACCATTTTCTTCGCACGGCCATTAATTACGTTCTAAGAGCGCAGGGTGACAGCGGGTCGGACACAGTTTACGTCTCGGCATATCTTGTTTATTTCATTTGGAGGTACCCTGCGCTTCGAAGAAAATAGTATCGGGTGTTATTTCCTCGAACGGCCGAAAGACGAACGACAAGGGCCCACGGTCGAGGCCTCGATTTTTTGGCAGTGAAACGTCGACTTCCGAACGAACGCGTCGAATAAACGATTATCCGCGAACGAGTCTCAGTGATCTTTCTTAAATATCCATAAGTGATTAATTAAGTGATCAGTGTTTAGTGACAGTGCAGTGAAAGATCAGCTGTACGTTGTACAAGGACAGTGCCCTTCGACATCATGAATTTCAGCCAGCAAATGCATCCTCAACTAAATGGGTGAGTTTCTTACTGATAATATTTTTCATATCTCTCTAATAAACAAATCCATTACGTCCCTTATTTATTATTAAATCAGCTTTGCAAATCATTCGTTAATCTTCACTGTACACCTTGCATAAAAATTTCATATGGTACACACGAGGTGTCATGCACACCAGAAAATTAAAACACCTGTCACGGTTAAACTTCATATTATTTCGGGTCCGAAAAATTAGTAAATATTCTTCAGACGTTCTAAAGTAAAGGTGAACAGCGTTTTTCTTAAAAATATCACTGTTATGTAGTTAAAAAAATCCGGAAAGATCTCGCTTCGTGACTGGTTCAATACTTCGAACGCGGCTCGAGTCCATCCCGACCTTCTGTCAAAGCCTCGTGCTGCGGACTCTCTCGCGGACCCTCTCTCTCGCACCGTCACCTCTCATTGGCCAGTGTTTTTCGTTAATAACTCGTAAACAAAGCCGCGGATTGCATTTTCGCAAAGGAAAAAGTTACTTCAAATGACCTCAGCTACCCATCATTTTCGGCTGTTAAAATAATTGTGGGACACCCTGTAGATTCAAATGCATGCGAAACAAACGAGTTAGCTTCACATTCATTCGAAGCACATGATTTAGCTTTAAATCAATGCGATGTAGAAGCTTTAGCTTCAAATCCAAGCGAAACTGATAATTTAGCTTCAAATTCTTCGGATATAAATGATTTAGCTTCAACTGGAAGCGAGACAAACGAGTTAGCTTCACATTCATGCGAAACAAATGATTTAGCTTCAAATACTTGCGATATAAACGATATAGATTCAAATGCATGCGAAACAAACGAGTTAGCTTCACGTTCATTCGAAGCACATGATTTAGCTTCAAATCAATGCGAAGTAACAGGTTTAGCTTCATATCCAAGCGAAACAAATGATTTAGCTTCAAATACTTGCGATATAAATTATTTAGATTCAACTCCATGCGAAACAAACGAGTTAGCTTCAAATCCACGCGAAACACATGTTTTATCTTCCATGCATTGCGAAGTAGAAGGTGTAGCTTCAAATCCATGTGAAACAAATGATTTAGCTTCAAATACTTGCGATATAAATGATTTAGCTTCAACTGGAAGCGAGACAAACGAGCTAGCTTCACATTCATGCGAAACACATGATTAAGCTTCAAATCAATGCGAGGTAAAAGCTTTGGCTTCAAATCAATGCGAAACAAATGATTTAGCTTCAAATACTTGCGATATAAATGATTTAGATTCAACTGCATGCGAAACAAACAACTTAGATTCACATTCATTCGAAACACATGATTTAGCTTCAAATCAATGCGAAGAAGAAGGTTTAGCTACAAATCCAAGCGAAACAAATGATTTAGCTTCAAATACTTGCGATATAAATGATTTAGATTCAACTCCTTGCGAAACAAACGAGTTAGCTTCAAATCGACGCGAAACACATGATTTATCTTCCATACATTGCGAAGTAGAAGGTTTAGCTTCAACTTCATGCGAAACAAATGATTTAGCTTCAAATACTTGCGATATAAATGATTTAGCTACAACTGGAAGTGAGACAAACGAGCTAGCTTCACATTCATTCGAAACACATGATTTAACTTCAAAGCAATGCGAGGAAAAAGGTTTGGCTTCAAATACATGCGAAACAAATGATTTAGCTTCAAATACTTGCGATATAAATGATTTAGATTCAACTCCATGCGAAACAAACGAGTTAGCTTCAAATCCACGCGAAACACATGTTTTATCTTCCATGCATTACGAAGTAGAAGGTTTAGCTTCAAATCCATGCGAAACAAATTATTTAGCTTCAAATACTTGCGATATAAATGATTTAGCTTCAACTGGAAGCGAGACAAACGAGCTAGCTTCACATTCATGCGAAACACATGATTAAGCTTCAAATCAATGCGAGGTAAAAGCTTTGGCTACAAGTCCATGCGAAACAAATGATGTCGCTTCAAATACTTGCGATATAAATGATATAGATTCAACTGCATGCGAAACAAACAACTTAGATTCACATTCATTCGAAGCACATGATTTAACTTCAAATCAATGCGAAGAAGAAGGTTTAGCTACAAATCCAAGCGAAACAAATGATTTAGCTTCAAACACTTGCGATGTAAATGATTTAGATTTAAATCCATGCGAAACAAACGAGTTAGCTTCATATCGACGCGAAACACATGATTTATCTTCCATGCATTGCGAAGTAGAAGGTTTTGCTTCAAATCCATGCGAAACACATGATTTAACTTCAAATCAATGCGAGGAAAAAGCTTTGGTTTCAAATACATGCGAAACAAATGATTTAGCTTCAAATACTTGCGATATAAATGATTTAGATTCAACTGCATGCGAAACAAACAACTTAGATTCACATTCATTCGAAACACATGATATAGCTTCAAATCAATGCGGAGTAGACGGTTTAGCTTGAAATCCATGCGAAACAAATGATTTAGGTTCAAATACATGTCATATAAATGATATAGCTTCAAATGCATGCGAAACCGTTGAGTAAGCTTCAAATACGTGCGAAACAAACGATTTGTCTTCAAAGGAATACGAAGTAGAAGGTTTAGCTTCAAATCCATGCGAAACAAATGATTTAACTTCAAATACTATCGATATAAATGATATACCTTCAATTGGAAGCGAAACAAGCGAGTTAGCTTCTAATCCATGCGAAACAAATGATTTACATTCGAATACTAGCGATATGAATGATATAGCTTCAACTGGTAGCGAAACAAGCGAGTTAGCTTCTAATCCATACGAAACAAATGATTTAGCTTCAAATACTTGCGATATAAACGATATAGCTTCAAACGCAAGCGAAACAAACGATTCAGCTTCACAGGCATTCGAAACACATGATTTAGCTTCAAATCAATGCCTAGTAGATGGATCAGCTTCAAATCCATGCGAAACAAATGGTTTAGCTTCAAATCAGTGCGGAGTAGAAGTATTATCTTCAAATACACGCGAAACAGACGATTCATCTTCAAATACTTGCAATATAAGTGATTTAGCTTCAACTGGAAGCGAAACTATCGAGTTAGCTTCAAATACATGCGAAATGCGTGATTTAGCTTCAAATCAATGCGGAGAAGAAAGTTTATCTTAAAATCCATGCGAAACAAATGATTTAGCTTCAAATACTTGCGATATAAATGACTTAGCTCCAAATGGAAGCGAAACAGGCGAGTTAGCTTCAAATCCGTGCGAAACAAACGATTTGTCTTCAAAAGAATACGAAGTAGAAGGTTTAGCTTCAAATCCATGCGAAACAAATGATTTAACTTCAAATACTATCGATATAAATGATATACCTTCAATTGGAAGCGAAACAAGCGAGTTAGCTTCTAATCCATGCGAAACAAATGATTTGCATTCGAATACTAGCGATATGAATGATATAGCTTCAACTGGTAGCGAAACAAGCGAGTTAGCTTCTAATCCATACGAAACAAATGATTTAGCTTCAAATACTTGCGATATAAACGATATAGCTTCAAACGCAAGCGAAACAAACGATTCAGCTTCACAGGCATTCGAAACACATGATTTAGCTTCAAATCAATGCCTAGTAGATGGATCAGCTTCAAATCCATGCGAAACAAATGGTTTAGCTTCAAATCAGTGCGGAGTAGAAGTATTATCTTCAAATACACGCGAAACAGACGATTCATCTTCAAATACTTGCAATATAAGTGATTTAGCTTCAACTGGAAGCGAAACTATCGAGTTAGCTTCAAATACATGCGAAATGCGTGATTTAGCTTCAAATCAATGCGGAGAAGAAAGTTTATCTTAAAATCCATGCGAAACAAATGATTTAGCTTCAAATACTTGCGATATAAATGACTTAGCTCCAAATGGAAGCGAAACAGGCGAGTTAGCTTCAAATCCGTGCGAAACAAATAATTTAGCATCAAAGGAATACGAACTAGAAGGATTAGCTTCAAATCCATGCGAAACAAATGATTTAACTTCAAATACTAGCGACATAAATGATATAGCTTCAATTGGATGCGAACCAAGCGAGTTATCTTCTAATCCATGCGAAACAAATGATTTAGCTTCAAATACTTGCGATATAATCGATATAGCTTCAAATGCATGCCAAACAAACGAGTTAGCTTCACATTCATTCGAAACACATGATTTAGCTTCAAATCAATGCGAAGAAGAAGGTTTAGCTTCAAATCCAAGAGAAACAAATGATTTTGCTTGAAATACTTGCGCTATAAATGATTTAGATTCAACTGCATGCGAAACAAACAAGGTAGATTCAAATCCATGCAAAACACGAGATTTAGATTCAAATCAACGCGATGTAAAAGGTTTAGCTTCAAATCCGTGCGAAACAAATGATTTAGCTTCAAATACTTGCGATATAATCGATATAGCTTCAAATGCATGCCAAACAAACGAGTTAGCTTCACATTCATTCGAAACACATGATTTAGCTTCAAAGGAATACGAAGTAGAAGGATTAGCTTCAAATCCATGCGAAACAAATGATTTTGCTTCAAATACTTGCGCTATAAATGATTTAGATTCAACTGCATGCGAAACAAACAAGGTAGATTCAAATCCATGCAAAACACGAGATTTAGATTCAAATCAACGCGAAGTAGAAGGTTTAGCTTCAAATCCATGCGAAACAAACGATTTAGTTTCAAATACTAGCGATATAAATGATATAGCTTCAACTGGAAGCGAAGCAATCGAGTTAGATTCTAATCCATGCGAAACAAATGATTTAGTTTCAAATACTTGCGATATAAACGATGTAGCTTCAAAAGCATACGATACAAACGAGTTAGCTTCACATTCATTCGAAACACATGACTTAGGTTCAAATCAATGCGAAGTAGACGGTTTAGCTTCCACTCGATCCGAAACAAATGATTTAGCTTCAAATACTTGCGATATAAATGATTTAGCTTTAACTGGAAGCGAAACAAGCGAGTTAGCTTCAAATACGTGCGAAACAAATGATTTGTCTTCAAAGGAATACGAAGTAGAAGGATTAGCTTCAAATCCATGCGAAACAAATGATTTAACTTCAAATACTAGCGATATAAATGATATACCTTCAATTGGAAGCGAAACAAGCGAGTTAGCTTCTAATCCATGCGAAACAAATGATTTACATTCGAATACTAGCGATATGAACGATATAGATTCAAATGCACGCGAAACAAACGAGTTAGCTTCAAATCCACGCGAAACACATGATTTGTCTTCAAAGGAATACGAAGTAGAAGGTTTAGCTTCAAATCCATGCGAAACAAATGATTTAGCTTCAAATCCTCGCGATATAAACGATATAGCTTCAAATGCATGCGATACAAACGAGTTAGCTTCACATTCATTCGACACACATGACTTAGGATCAAATCAATGCGAAGTAGAAGGTTTAGCTTCAAATCCAAGAGAAACAAATGATTTTGCTTCAAATAGTTGCGCTATAAATGATTTAGATTCAACTGCATGCGAAACAAACAAGGTAGATTCAAATCCATGCAAAACACGAAATTTAGATTCAAATCAACACGAAGTAGAAGGTTTAGCTTCAAATCCATGCGAAACAAATGATTTAGTTTCAAATACTAGCGATATAAATGATATAGCTTCAACTGGAAGCGGAGCAATCGAGTTAGCTTCAAATCCATGCGAAACAAATGATTTAGTTTCAAATACTTGCGATATAAACGATGTAGCTTCAAAAGCATACGATACAAACGAGTTAGCTTCACATTCATTCGAAACACATGACTTAGGTTCAAATCAATGCGAAGTAGACGGTTTAGCTTCCAATCGATGCGAAACAAATGATTTAGCTTCAAATACTTGCGATATAAATGATTTAGTTTTAACTGGAAGCGAAACAAGCGAGTTAGCTTCAAATACGTGCGAAACAAATGATTTGTCTTCAAAGGAATTCGAAGTAGAAGGATTAGCTTCAAATCCATGCGAAATAAATGATTTAAATTCAAATACTAGCGATATAAATGATATACCTTCAATTGGAAGCGAAACAAGCGAGTTTGCTTCTAATCCTTGCGAAACAAATGATTTACATTCGAATACTAGCGATATAAATGATTTAGCTTCAACTGGAAGCGAAACAAGCGAGTTAGCCTCTAATCCATGCAAAAAAAAACATTTAGCTTCAAATACTAGCGATATGAACGATATAGATTCAAATGCATGCGAAACAAACGAGTTAGCTTCAAATCCACGCGAAACAAACGATTTGTCTTCAAAGGAATACGAAGTAGAAGGTTTAGCTTCAAATCCATGCGAAACAAATGATTTAACTTCAAATACTATCGATATAAATGATATACCTTCAATTGGAAGCGAAACAAGCGAGTTAGCTTCTAATCCATGCGAAACAAATGATTTACATTCGAATACTAGCGATATGAATGATATAGCTTCAACTGGTAGCGAAACAAGCGAGTTAGCTTCTAATCCATACGAAACAAATGATTTAGCTTCAAATACTTGCGATATAAACGATATAGCTTCAAACGCAAGCGAAACAAACGATTCAGCTTCACAGGCATTCGAAACACATGATTTAGCTTCAAATCAATGCCTAGTAGATGGATCAGCTTCAAATCCATGCGAAACAAATGGTTTAGCTTCAAATCAGTGCGGAGTAGAAGTATTATCTTCAAATACACGCGAAACAGACGATTCATCTTCAAATACTTGCAATATAAGTGATTTAGCTTCAACTGGAAGCGAAACTATCGAGTTAGCTTCAAATACATGCGAAATGCGTGATTTAGCTTCAAATCAATGCGGAGAAGAAAGTTTATCTTAAAATCCATGCGAAACAAATGATTTAGCTTCAAATACTTGCGATATAAATGACTTAGCTCCAAATGGAAGCGAAACAGGCGAGTTAGCTTCAAATCCGTGCGAAACAAATAATTTAGCATCAAAGGAATACGAACTAGAAGGATTAGCTTCAAATCCATGCGAAACAAATGATTTAACTTCAAATACTAGCGACATAAATGATATAGCTTCAATTGGATGCGAACCAAGCGAGTTATCTTCTAATCCATGCGAAACAAATGATTTAGCTTCAAATACTTGCGATATAATCGATATAGCTTCAAATGCATGCCAAACAAACGAGTTAGCTTCACATTCATTCGAAACACATGATTTAGCTTCAAATCAATGCGAAGAAGAAGGTTTAGCTTCAAATCCAAGAGAAACAAATGATTTTGCTTGAAATACTTGCGCTATAAATGATTTAGATTCAACTGCATGCGAAACAAACAAGGTAGATTCAAATCCATGCAAAACACGAGATTTAGATTCAAATCAACGCGATGTAAAAGGTTTAGCTTCAAATCCGTGCGAAACAAATGATTTAGCTTCAAATACTTGCGATATAATCGATATAGCTTCAAATGCATGCCAAACAAACGAGTTAGCTTCACATTCATTCGAAACACATGATTTAGCTTCAAAGGAATACGAAGTAGAAGGATTAGCTTCAAATCCATGCAAAACAAATGATTTTGCTTCAAATACTTGCGCTATAAATGATTTAGATTCAACTGCATGCGAAACAAACAAGGTAGATTCAAATCCATGCAAAACACGAGATTTAGATTCAAATCAACGCGAAGTAGAAGGTTTAGCTTCAAATCCATGCGAAACAAACGATTTAGTTTCAAATACTAGCGATATAAATGATATAGCTTCAACTGGAAGCGAAGCAATCGAGTTAGATTCTAATCCATGCGAAACAAATGATTTAGTTTCAAATACTTGCGATATAAACGATGTAGCTTCAAAAGCATACGATACAAACGAGTTAGCTTCACATTCATTCGAAACACATGACTTAGGTTCAAATCAATGCGAAGTAGACGGTTTAGCTTCCAATCGATCCGAAACAAATGATTTAGCTTCAAATACTTGCGATATAAATGATTTAGCTTTAACTGGAAGCGAAACAAGCGAGTTAGCTTCAAATACGTGCGAAACAAATGATTTGTCTTCAAAGGAATACGAAGTAGAAGGATTAGCTTCAAATCCATGCGAAACAAATGATTTAACTTCAAATACTAGCGATATAAATGATATACCTTCAATTGGAAGCGAAACAAGCGAGTTAGCTTCTAATCCATGCGAAACAAATGATTTACATTCGAATACTAGCGATATAAATGATTTAGCTTCAACAGGAAGCGAAACAAGCGAGTTAGCCTCTAATCCATGCGGAAAAAAACATTTAGCTTCAAATACTAGCGATATGAACGATATAGATTCAAATGCACGCGAAACAAACGAGTTAGCTTCAAATCCACGCGAAACACATGATTTGTCTTCAAAGGAATACGAAGTAGAAGGTTTAGCTTCAAATCCATGCGAAACAAATGATTTAGCTTCAAATCCTCGCGATATAAACGATATAGCTTCAAATGCATGCGATACAAACGAGTTAGCTTCACATTCATTCGACACACATGACTTAGGATCAAATCAATGCGAAGTAGAAGGTTTAGCTTCAAATCCAAGAGAAACAAATGATTTTGCTTCAAATAGTTGCGCTATAAATGATTTAGATTCAACTGCATGCGAAACAAACAAGGTAGATTCAAATCCATGCAAAACACGAAATTTAGATTCAAATCAACACGAAGTAGAAGGTTTAGCTTCAAATCCATGCGAAACAAATGATTTAGTTTCAAATACTAGCGATATAAATGATATAGCTTCAACTGGAAGCGGAGCAATCGAGTTAGATTCTAATCCATGCGAAACAAATGATTTAGTTTCAAATACTTGCGATATAAACGATATAGCTTCAAAAGCATACGATACAAACGAGTTAGCTTCACATTCATTCGAAACACATGACTTAGGTTCAAATCAATGCGAAGTAGACGGTTTAGCTTCCAATCGATGCGAAACAAATGATTTAGCTTCAAATACTTGCGATATAAATGATTTAGTTTTAACTGGAAGCGAAACAAGCGAGTTAGCTTCAAATACGTGCGAAACAAATGATTTGTCTTCAAAGGAATTCGAAGTAGAAGGATTAGCTTCAAATCCATGCGAAATAAATGATTTAAATTCAAATACTAGCGATATGAATGATATACCTTCAATTGGAAGCGAAACAAGCGAGTTAGCTTCTAATCCTTGCGAAACAAATGATTTACATTCGAATACTAGCGATATAAATGATTTAGCTTCAACTGGAAGCGAAACAAGCGAGTTAGCCTCTAATCCATGCAAAAAAAAACATTTAGCTTCAAATACTAGCGATATGAACGATATAGATTCAAAAGCATACGATACAAACGAGTTAGCTTCACATTCATTCGAAACACATGACTTAGGTTCAAATCAATGCGAAGTAGACGGTTTAGCTTCCAATCGATGCGAAACAAATGATTTAGCTTCAAATACTTGCGATATAAACGATATAGCTTCAAAAGCATACGATACAAACGAGTTAGCTTCACATTCATTCGAAACACATGACTTAGGTTCAAATCAATGCGAAGTAGACGGTTTAGCTTCCAATCGATGCGAAACAAATGATTTAGCTTCAAATACTTGCGATATAAATGATTTAGTTTTAACTGGAAGCGAAACAAGCGAGTTAGCTTCAAATACGTGCGAAACAAATGATTTGTCTTCAAAGGAATTCGAAGTAGAAGGATTAGCTTCAAATCCATGCGAAATAAATGATTTAAATTCAAATACTAGCGATATGAATGATATACCTTCAATTGGAAGCGAAACAAGCGAGTTAGCTTCTAATCCTTGCGAAACAAATGATTTACATTCGAATACTAGCGATATAAATGATTTAGCTTCAACTGGAAGCGAAACAAGCGAGTTAGCCTCTAATCCATGCAAAAAAAAACATTTAGCTTCAAATACTAGCGATATGAACGATATAGATTCAAATGCATGCGAAACAAACGAGTTAGCTTCAAATCCACGCGAAACACATGATTTGTCTTCAAAGGAATACGAAGTAGAAGGTTTAGCTTCAAATCCATGCGAAACGAATGATTTAACTTCAAATACTAGCGATATAAATGATTTAGATTCAACTGCATGCGAAACAAACAAGTTAGATTCAAATCCATGCAAAACACAAGATTTAGATTCAAATCAATGCCGAGTAGAAGATTTTGCTTCAAATCCATGCGAAACAAATGATTTAGCTTCAAATACTTGCGATATAAACGATATAGCTTCAAATGCGTGCGATACAAACGAGTTAGCTTCACATTCATTCGAAACACATGACTTAGGTTCAAATCAATGCGAAGTAGACGGTTTAGCTTCCAATCGATCCGAAACAAATGATTTAGCTTCAAATACTTGCGATATAAATGATTTAGCTTTAACTGGAAGCGAAACAAGCGAGTTAGCTTCAAATACGTGCGAAACAAATGATTTGTCTTCAAAGGAATACGAAGTAGAAGGATTAGCTTCAAATCCATGCGAAACAAATGATTTAACTTCAAATACTAGCGATATAAATGATATACCTTCAATTGGAAGCGAAACAAGCGAGTTAGCTTCTAATCCATGCGAAACAAATGATTTACATTCGAATACTAGCGATATAAATGATTTAGCTTCAACTGGAAGCGAAACAAGCGAGTTAGCCTCTAATCCATGCGGAAAAAAACATTTAGCTTCAAATACTAGCGATATGAACGATATAGATTCAAATGCACGCGAAACAAACGAGTTAGCTTCAAATCCACGCGAAACACATGATTTGTCTTCAAAGGAATACGAAGTAGAAGGTTTAGCTTCAAATCGATGCGAAACAAATGATTTAGCTTCAAATCCTCGCGATATAAACGATATAGCTTCAAATGCATGCGATACAAACGAGTTAGCTTCACATTCATTCGACACACATGACTTAGGATCAAATCAATGCGAAGTAGAAGGTTTAGCTTCAAATCCAAGAGAAACAAATGATTTTGCTTCAAATAGTTGCGCTATAAATGATTTAGATTCAACTGCATGCGAAACAAACAAGGTAGATTCAAATCCATGCAAAACACGAGATTTAGATTTAAATCAACACGAAGTAGAAGGTTTAGCTTCAAATCCATGCGAAACAAATGATTTAGTTTCAAATACTAGCGATATAAATGATATAGCTTCAACTGGAAGCGGAGCAATCGAGTTAGATTCTAATCCATGCGAAACAAATGATTTAGTTTCAAATACTTGCGATATAAACGATGTAGCTTCAAAAGCATACGATACATACGAGTTAGCTTCACATTCATTCGAAACACATGACTTAGGTTCAAATCAATGCGAAGTAGACGGTTTAGCTTCCAATCGATGCGAAACAAATGATTTAGCTTCAAATACTTGCGATATAAATGATTTAGTTTTAACTGGAAGCGAAACAAGCGAGTTAGCTTCAAATACGTGCGAAACAAATGATTTGTCTTCAAAGGAATACGAAGTAGAAGGATTAGCTTCAAATCCATGCGAAATAAATGATTTAAATTCAAATACTAGCGATATAAATGATATACCTTCAATTGGAAGCGAAACAAGCGAGTTAGCTTCTAATCCTTGCGAAACAAATGATTTACATTCGAATACTAGCGATATAAATGATTTAGCTTCAACTGGAAGCGAAACAAGCGAGTTAGCCTCTAATCCATGCAAAAAAAACATTTAGCTTCAAATACTAGCGATATGAACGATATAGATTCAAATGCATGCGAAACAAACGAGTTAGCTTCAAATCCACGCGAAACACATGATTTGTCTTCAAAGGAATACGAAGTAGAAGGTTTAGCTTCAAATCCATGCGAAACGAATGATTTAACTTCAAATACTAGCGATATAAATGATTTAGATTCAACTGCATGCGAAACAAACAAGTTAGATTCAAACCCATGCAAAACACAAGATTTAGATTCAAATCAATGCCGAGTAGAAGATTTAGCTTCAAATCCATGCGAAACAAATGATTTAGCTTCAAATACTTGCGATATAAACGATATAGCTTCAAATGCGTGCGATACAAACGAGTTAGCTTCACATTCATTCGAAACACATGACTTAGGATCAAATCAATGCGAAGTAGAAGGTTTAGCTTCAAATCCATGCGAAACAAATGATTTAGCTTCAAATACTTGCGATATAAACGATATAGTTTCAAACACAAGCGAAACAAACGAGTTAGCTTCTAATCCATACGAAACAAATGATTTAGCTTCAAATACTTGCGATATAAACGATATAGTTTCAAACACAAGCGAAACAAACGAGTTAGCTTCACAGTCATTCGAAACACATGATTTAGCTTCAAATACTTGCGATATTAATGATTTAGCTTCAACTGCATGCGAAACAAACGAGTTAGCTTCAAATTCATGCGAAACACATGATTTGTCTTCAAAGAAATGCGAAGTAGAAGGTTTAGCTTCAAATCCATGCGAAACAAATGATTTAGCTTCCAATACTTACGAAATAAATGATATAGCTTCAAATCCATGCGAAACAATTGATTTAGCTTCAAATACTTGCGATATAAACGATATTGATTCAAATGCATGCGAAACAAACGAGTTAGCTTCACAGTCATTCGAAACACATGATTTAGCTTCAAATCAATGCGACGTAGAAGGTTTAGCTTCAAATCCATGCGAAACAAATAATTTACCTTCGAATACTAGCGATATAAATAATGTAGCTTCAACTGGAAGCGAAACAAGCGAGTTAGCTTCTAATCCGTGCGAAACAAATGATTTATCTTCAAGTTTTTTCGATATAAATGATATAGCTTCAAATGCATACGAAACAAACGAGTTGGGTTCACAGACATTCGAAACACATGATTTAGCTTCAAATCAATGCGAAGTAGAAGGTTTAGCTTCAAATCCATGCGAAGCAAATGATTTAGCTTCAAATACTTGCGATATAATCGATATAGCTTCAAATGCATGCCAAACAAACGAGTTAGCTTCACATTCATTCGAAACACATGATTTAGTTTCAAATCAATGCGAAGAAGAAGGTTTAGCTTCAAATCCAAGAGAAACAAATGATTTTGCTTCAAATACTTGCGCTATAAATGATTTAGATTCAACTGCATGCGAAACAAACAAGGTAGATTCAAATCTATGCAAAACACGAGATTTAGATTCAAATCAAGGCGAAGTAGAAGGTTTAGCTTCAAATCCATGCGAAACAATTGATTTAGTTTCAAATACTAGCGATATAAATGATATAGCTTCAACTGGAAGCGAAGCAATCGAGTTAGATTCTAATCCATGCGAAACAAATGATTTAGTTTCAAATACTTGCGATATAAACGATGTAGCTTCAAAAGCATACGATACAAACGAGTTAGCTTCACATTCATTCGAAACACATGACTTAGGTTCAAATCAATGCGAAGTAGACGGTTTAGCTTCCAATCGATGCGAAACAAATGATTTAGCTTCAAATACTTGCGATATAAATGATTTAGCTTCAACTGCATGCGAAACAAACGAGTTAGCTTCAAATCCATGCGAAACACATGATTTGTCTTCAAAGAAATGCGAAGTAGAAGGTTTAGCTTCAAATCCATGCGAAACAAATGATTTAGCTTCCAATACTTACGAAATAAATGATATAGCTTCAAATCCATGCGAAGCAAATGATTTAGCTTCAAATACTTGCGATATAAACGATATTGATTCAAATGCATGTGAAACAAACAAGTTAGATTCAAATCCATGCAAAACACGAGATTTAGATTCAAATCACTGCCGTGTAGAAGTTTTAGCTTGAAATCCATGCGAAACAAATGATTTAGCTTCAAATACTTGCGATATAAACGATATTGATTCAAATGCATGCGAAACAAACGAGTTGGGTTCACAGACATTCGAAACACATGATTTAGCTTCAAATCAATGCGACGTAGAAGGTTTAGCTTCAAATCCAAGAGAAACAAATGATTTTGCTTCAAATACTTGCGCTATAAATGATTTAGATTCAACTGCATGCGAAACAAACGAGTTAGCTTCAAATCCATGCGAAACACATGATTTGTCTTCAAAGCAATGCGAAGTACAAGGTTTAGCTTCAAATCCATGCGAAACAAACGAGTTAGTTTCAAATCCATACGAAACACATGATTTGTCTTCAAACCAATGCGAAGTAGAAGGATTAGCTTCAAATCCATGCGAAACAAATGATTTAGCTTCCAATACTTACGAAATAAATGATATAGCTTCAAATCCATGCGAAACAAATGATTTAGCTTCAAATACTTGCGATATAAACGATATTGATTCAAATGCATGCGAAACAAACGAGTTAGCTTCACAGTCATTCGAAACACATGATTTAGCTTGAAATCAATGCGATGTAGAAGGTTTAGCTTCGAATCCATGCAAAACAAATAATTTACCTTCGAATACTAGCGATATAAATAATGTAGCTTCAACTGGAAGCGAAACAAGCGAGTTAGCTTCTAATCCATGCGAAACAAATGATTTATCTTCAAGTTTTTTCGATATAAGTGATATAGCTTCAAATGCATGCGAAACAAACGAGATGGGTTCACAGACATTCGAAACACATGAATTAGCTTCAAATTAATGCGAAGTAGAAGGTTTAGCTTCAAATCCATGCGAAGCAAATGATTTAGCTTCAAATACTTGCGATATAAATGATTTAGATTCAACTGCATGTGAAACAAACAAGTTAGATTCAAATCCATGCAAAACACGAGATTAAGATTCAAATCACTGCCGAGTAGAAGTTTTAGCTTGAAATCCATGCGAAACAAATGATTTAGCTACAAATACTTGCGATATAAACGATATTGATTCAAATGCATGCGAAACAAACGAGTTGGGTTCACAGACATTCGAAACACATGATTTAGCTTCAAATACTTGCGGTATAAATGATTTAGCTTCAACTGCATGCGAAACAAACGAGTTAGCTTCAAATCCATGCGAAACACATGATTTGTCTTCAAAGCAATGCGAAGTAGAAGGTTTAGCTTCAAATCCATGCGAAACAAACGAGTTAGCTTCAAATCCATACGAAACACGTGATTTGTCTTCAAACCAATGCGAAGTAGAAGGTTTAGCTTCAAATCCATGCGAAACAAATGATTTAGCTTCCAATACTTACGAAATAAATGATATAGCTTCAAATCCATGCGAAACAAATGATTTAGCTTCAAATACTTGCGATATAAACGATATTGATTCAAATGCATTCGAAACAAACGAGTTAGCTTCACAGTCATTCGAAACACATGATTTAGCTTCAAATCAATGCGAAGAAGAAGGTTTGGTTCAAATCCAAGAGAAACAAATGATTTTGCTTCAAATACTTGCGATATAAATGATTTAGATTCAACTGCATGCGAAACAAACGAGTTAGCTTCAAATCCACGCGAAACACATGATTTGTCTTCAAAGGAATACGAAGTAGAAGGTTTAGCTTCAAATCCATGCGAAACAAATGATTTAACTTCAAATACTAGCGATATAAATGATATAGCTTCAATTGGAAGCGAAACAAGCTAGTTAGCTTCTAATCCATGCGAAACAAATGATTTACATTCGAATACTAGCGATATAAATGATTTAGCTTCAAATGGAAGCGTAACAAGCGAGTTAGCCACTAATCCATGCGAAAAAAAACATTTAGCTTCAAATACTTGCGATATGAACGATCTAGATTCAAATGCATGCGAAACAAACGTGTTAGCTTCAAATCCACGCGAAACACATGATTTGTCTTCAAAGGAATACGAAGTAGAAGGTTTAGCTTCAAATCCATGCGAAACGAATGATTTAAATTCAAATACTAGCGATATAAATGATTTAGATTCAACTGCATGCGAAACAAACAAGTTAGATTCAAATCCATGCAAAACACGAGATTGAGATTCAAATCAATGCCGAGTAGAAGATTTAGCTTCAAATCCATGCGAAACAAATGATGTTGCTTCAAATACTTGCGATATAAATGATTTAGATTCAACTGCATGCGAAACAAACAAGTTAGATTCAAATCCATGCGAAAAACGAGATTTTGATTTAAATCAATGCGGAGTAGAATTTTTAGCTACCAATCCATGCGAAACAAATGATTTAGCTTCAAATACTTGCGATATAAACGATATAACTTCAAATGCGTGCGAAACAAACAAGTTAGATTCAAATCCATGCAAAACACAAGATTTATATTCAAATCAATGCCGAGTAGAAGTTTTAGCTTCAAATCCATGCGAAACAAATGATTTAGCTTCAAATACTAGCGATATGAATGATATAGCTTCAACTGGACGCGAAACAAGCGAGTTAGCTTCTAATCCATGCGAAACAAATGATTTAGCTTCAAATACTTGCGATATAAACGATATTGATTCAAATGCATGCGAAACAAACGAGTTAGCTTCACAGTCATTCGAAACACATGATTTAGCTTCAAATCAATGCGACGTAGAAGGTTTAGCTTCAAATCCATGCAAAACAAATAATTTACCTTCGAATACTAGCGATATAAATAATGTAGCTTCAACTGGAAGCGAAACAAGCGAGTTAGCTTCTAATCCATGCGAAACAAATGATTTATCTTCAAGTTTTTTCGATATAAATGATATAGCTTCAAATGCATGCGAAACAAACGAGATGGGTTCACAGACATTCGAAACACATGATTTAGCTTCAAATTAATGCGAAGTAGAAGGTTTAGCTTCAAATCCATGCGAAGCAAATGATTTAGCTTCAAATACTTGCGATATAAATGATTTAGATTCAACTGCATGTGAAACAAACAAGTTAGATTCAAATCCATGCGAAACACATGATTTGTCTTCAAAGCAATGCGAAGTAGAAGGTTTAGCTTCAAATCCATGCGAAACAAACGAGTTAGCTTCAAATCCATACGAAACACATGATTTGTCTTCAAACCAATGCGAAGTAGAAGGTTTAGCTTCAAATCCATGCGAAACAAATGATTTAGCTTCCAATACTTACGAAATAAATGATATAGCTTCAAATCCATGCGAAACAAATGATTTAGCTTCAAATACTTGCGATATAAACGATATTGATTCAAATGCATGCGAAACAAACGAGTTAGCTTCACAGTCATTCGAAACACATGATTTAGCTTCAAATCAATGCGACGTAGAAGGTTTAGCTTCAAATCCAAGAGAAACAAATGATTTTGCTTCAAATACTTGCGCTATAAATGATTTAGATTCAACTGCATGCGAAACAAACGAGTTAGCTTCAAATCCATGCGAAACACATGATTTGTCTTCAAAGCAATGCGAAGTAGAAGGTTTAGCTTCAAATCCATGCGAAGCAAATGATTTAGCTTCAAATACTTGCGATATAAATGATTTAGATTCAACTGCATGTGAAACAAACAAGTTAGATTCAAATCCATGCAAAACACGAGATTTAGATTCAAATCACTGCCGAGTAGAAGTTTTAGCTTGAAATCCATGCGAAACAAATGATTCAGCTTCAAATAATTGCGATATAAACGATATTGATTGAAATGCATGCGAAACAAATGATTTAGCTTCAAATACTTGCGATATAAACGGAATAGATTCAAATGCATGCGATACAAACGAGTTAGATTCTAATCCATGCGAAACAAATGATTTAGTTTCAAATACTTGCGATATAAACGATATAGATTCAAATGCATGCGAAACAAACGAGATAGCTTCACATTCATTCGAAAGACATGATTTAGCATCAAATCAATGCGAAGAAGAGGGTTTTTGCATCAAATCCAAGCGAAACACATGATTTGTCTTCAAAGGAATACGAAGTAGAAGGTTTAGCTTCAAATCCATGCGAAACAAATGATTTAGCTTCAAATACTTGCGATATAAACGGAATAGATTCAAATGCATGCGAAACAAAGAAGTTAGCTTCACGTTCATTCGAAGCACATGATTTAGCTTCAAATCAATGCGAAGTAAAAGGTTTAGCTTTAAATCCAAGCGAAACAAATGATTTAGCTTCAAATACTTGCGATATAAATGATTTAGATTCTACTCCACGCGAAACAAACGAGTTAGCTTCAAATCCACGCGAAACACATGATTTATCTTCCATGCAATGCGAAGTAGAAGGTTTAGCTTCAAATCCAAGCGAAACAAGTGATTTTGCTTCAAATACTTGCGATATAAATGATTTAGATTCAACTCCATGCGAAAGAAACGAGTTAGCTTCAAATCCACGCGAAACACATGATTTATCTTCCATGCATTGCGAAGTAGAAGGTTTAGCTTCAAATCCATGCGAAACAAATGATTTAGCTTCAAATACTTCCGATATAAATGATTTAGCTTCAACTGGAAGCGAGACAAACGAGTTAGCTTCACATTCATGCGAAACAAATGCTTTAGCTTCAAATACTTGCGATATAAACGATATAGATTCAAATGCATGCGAAACAAACGAGTTAGCTTCACGTTCATTCGAAGCACATGATTTAGCTTCAAATCAATGCGTAGTAAAAGGTTTAGCTTCATATCCATGCGAAACAAACGAGTTAGCTTCAAATCCACGCGAAACAAATGATAAATCTTCAAGTTTTTTCGATATAAACGATATAGCTTCAAATGCATGCGAAACAAACGAGTTGGGTTCACAGACATTCGAAACACATGATTTAGTTTCAAATCAATGCGAAGTAGAAGGTTTAGCTTCAAATCCAAGCGAAACAAATGATTTATCTTCAAAGACTATCGATATAAATGATATAGCTTCAAATGCATGCGAAACAAGCGAGTTAGCTTCACATTCATTCTAAACACATGATTTAGCTTCAAATCAATGCGATGAAGAAGGTTTAGCTTCAAATCCAAGAGTAACAAATGATTTTGCTTCAAATACTTGCGATATAAATGATTTAGATTCAACTGCATGCGAAATAAACAAGTTAGATTCAAATCCATGCAAAAGACGAGATTTAGATTCAAATCAATGCCGAGTAGAAGTTTCAGCTTCAAATCCATGCGAAACATATGATTTAGCTTCAAATACTCGCGATATAAACGATATAGCTTCAAATGCATGCGAAACACACGAGTTAGCTTCACAGTCATTCGAAACACATGATTTATCTTCAAATCAATGCGAAGTAGAAGGTTTAGCTTCAAATCCATGCGAAACAAATGATTTAGCTTCAAATACTAGCGATATAAATGATTAAGCTTCAACTGGAAGCGAAACATACGAGTTAGCATCTAATCAATGCGAAAAAAAAGATTTAGATCAAATACTTGCGATATAAATGATTTAGCTTCAACTGGAAGTGAAACAAGCGAGTTAGCTTCAAATCCATGCGAAACACATGATTTATCTTCAAAGCAACGCGAAACAGAAGGATTAGCTTCAAATCCATGCGAAACAAATGATTTAGCTTCAAATACTTGCGATATAAATGATTTAGCTTCAACTGGAAACGATACAAACGAGCTAGCTTCACATTCATGCGAAACACATGATTTAGCTTCAAATACTTGCGATATAAACGATATAGATTCAAATGCATGCGAAACAAACGAGTTAGCTTCACGTTCATTCGAAGCACATGATTTAGCTTCAAATCAATGCGAAGTAAAAGGTTTAGCTTCAAATCCAAGCGAAACAAATGATTTAGCTTCAAATACTTGCGATATAAATGATTTAGATTCAACTCCATGCGAAACAAACAAGTTAGCTTCAAATCCACGCGAAACACATGATTTATATTCCATGCATTGCGAAGTAGAAGGTTTAGCTTCAAATCCATGCGAAACAAAAGATTTAGCTTCAAATACTTGCGATATAAATGATTTAGCTTCAACTGGAAGCGAGACAAACGAGCTAGCTTCACAATCATACGAAACACATGATTTAGCTTCAAATCAATGCGAGGTAAAAGCTGTGGCTTCAAACCCATGCGAAACAAATGATTTAGCTGCAAATACTTGCGATATAAATGATTTAGATTCAACTCCATGCGAAACAAACGTCTTAGATTTAAATGCACGCGAAACACATGATTTATCTTCCATGCATTGCGAAGTAGAAGGTTTAGCTTCAAATCCATGCGAAACAAATGATTTAGCTTCAAATACTTGCGATATAAATGGTTTAGCTTTAACTGGAAGCGAAACAAGCGAGTTAGCTTCATATCCATCCGAAACACGTGATTGTCTCCAAAGGAATACGAAGTAGAAGGTTCAGCTTCAAATGCATGCGAAACACATGAATTAGCTTCAAAACAATGCGGAATAGAAGGTTTAGCTTCAAATGCATGCGAAACAAATAAATTTACCTTCAAATACAAGCGATATAAATGATTTAGCTTAAACTGAAAGCGAAACAAGCGAATTAGATTCTAATCCATGCGAAAGAAAGATTTAGCTTCAAATACTTGCGATATAATCGATATAGATTCAAACGCATGCGAAACAAACGAGTTAGCTTCAAATCCACGCGAAACTCATGATTTAACTTCCAAGCAATGCGAAGTAGAAGGTTTAGCTTCAAGTCCATGGGAAACACATGATTTAGCTTCAATTCAATGCGGAATAGAAGGTTTAGCTTCAAATGCATGCGAAACAAATGATTTAGCTTCAAATACTTGCGATATAAATGGTTTAGCTTTAACTGGAAGCGAAACAAGCGAGTTAGCTTCATATCCATCCGAAACACGTGATTGTCTCCAAAGGAATACGAAGTAGAAGGTTCAGCTTCAAATGCATGCGAAACACATGAATTAGCTTCAAAACAATGCGGAATAGAAGGTTTAGCTTCAAATGCATGCGAAACAAATAAATTTACCTTCAAATACAAGCGATATAAATGATTTAGCTTAAACTGAAAGCGAAACAAGCGAATTAGATTCTAATCCATGCGAAAGAAAGATTTAGCTTCAAATACTTGCGATATAATCGATATAGATTCAAACGCATGCGAAACAAACGAGTTAGCTTCAAATCCACGCGAAACTCATGATTTAACTTCCAAGCAATGCGAAGTAGAAGGTTTAGCTTCAAGTCCATGGGAAACACATGATTTAGCTTCAATTCAATGCGGAATAGAAGGTTTAGCTTCAAATGCATGCGAAACAAATGATTTAACTTCAAATACTAGCGATATAAATGATTTAGCTTCAACTGAAAGCGAAACAAGCGAATTAGATTCCAATTCATGCGAAAAAAAGATTTTGCTTCAAATACTTGCGATATAAATGATTTAGCTTCAACTGGAAGTGAAACAAGCGAGTTAGCTTCAAATCCATGCGAAACACATGATTTAGCTTCAAATCAATGAGAAGTAGAAGGTTTAGCTTCAAATCCATGCGAAACAAATGATTTAGCTTCAAATACTTGCGATATAAATGATTTAGCTTGAACTGGAAGCGAGACAAACGAGCAAGCTTCACATTCATGCGAAACACATGATTTAGCTTCAAATCAATGCGAGGTAAAAGCTTTGGCTTCAAATCCATGCGAAACATATGATTTAATTTCAAATACTAGCGATATAAATGATATAGTTTCAACTGGAAGCAAAACAAGCGAGTTAGCTTCTAATCCATGCGAAACACATGATTTAGCTTCAAGTACTTGGGATATAAACGATATAGCTTCAAATGCATGCGAAACAAACGAGTTAGCTTCACATTCATTTGAAACACATGACTTAGGTTCAAAGCAATGCGAAGTAGAAGGTGTAGCTTGAAATCGATGCGAAACAAATGATTTATCTTCAAATACTTGCGATATAAATGATTTAGCTTTAACTGGAAGCGAAACAAACGAGTTAGCTTCAAATCCATCCGAAACACATGATTTGTCTTCAAAGGAATACGAAGTAGAAGGTTTAGCTTCAAATCCATCCGAAACAAATGATTTAACTTCAAATACTAGCTATATAAATGATATAGCTTCAACCGGATGCGAAACAATCGTGTTAGCATCTAATCCATGCGAAACGAATGATTTAGCTTCAAAAACTTGCGATATAAACGATATAGCTTCAAATGAATGCGAAACAATCGAGTTAGCTTCACATTCATTCGAAACACGTGATTTAGCTTCAAATCAATGCGAAGTAGAAGGTTTAGCTTCAAATACAAGCTAAACAAATAATTTAGCTTCAAATACTTCCGATATAAATGATTTAGCTTCAACTGGAAGCGAGACAAACGAGTTAGCTTCACATTCATGCGAAACAAATGATTTAGCTTCAAATACTTGTGATATAAACGATATAGATTCAAATGCATGCGAAACAAACGAGTTAGCTTCACGTTCATTCGAAGTACATGATTTAGCTTCAAATCAATGCGAAGTAAAAGGTTTAGCTTCAAATCCAAGCGAAACAAATGATTTAGCTTCAAATACTTGCGATATAAATGATTTAGATTCTACTCCATGCGAAACAAACGAGTTAGCTTCAAATCCACGCGATACACATGATTTATCTTCCATGCAATGCGAAGTAGAAGGTCTAGCTTCAAATCCATGCGAAACAAATGATTTAGCTTCAAATACTTGCGATATAAATGATTTAGCTTCAACTGGAAGCGAGACAACCGAGCTAGCTTCAGATTCATGCGAAACACATGATTTAGCTTTAAATCAATACGAGGTAAAAGCTTTGGCTTCAAACCCATGCGAAACAAATGATTTAGCTTCAAATACTTGCGATATAAACGATATAGATTCAAATGCATGCGAAACAAACGAGTTAGCTTCACGTTCATTCGAAGCACATGATTTAGCTTCAAATCAATGCGTAGTAAAAGGTTTAGCTTCATATCCATGCGAAACAAACGAGTTAGCTTCAAATCCACGCGAAACAAATGATAAATCTTCAAGTTTTTTCGATATAAACGATATAGCTTCAAATGCATGCGAAACAAACGAGTTGGGTTCACAGACATTCGAAACACATGATTTAGTTTCAAATCAATGCGAAGTAGAAGGTTTAGCTTCAAATCCAAGCGAAACAAATGATTTATCTTCAAAGACTATCGATATAAATGATATAGCTTCAAATGCATGCGAAACAAGCGAGTTAGCTTCACATTCATTCTAAACACATGATTTAGCTTCAAATCAATGCGATGAAGAAGGTTTAGCTTCAAATCCAAGAGTAACAAATGATTTTGCTTCAAATACTTGCGATATAAATGATTTAGATTCAACTGCATGCGAAATAAACAAGTTAGATTCAAATCCATGCAAAAGACGAGATTTAGATTCAAATCAATGCCGAGTAGAAGTTTCAGCTTCAAATCCATGCGAAACATATGATTTAGCTTCAAATACTCGCGATATAAACGATATAGCTTCAAATGCATGCGAAACACACGAGTTAGCTTCACAGTCATTCGAAACACATGATTTATCTTCAAATCAATGCGAAGTAGAAGGTTTAGCTTCAAATCCATGCGAAACAAATGATTTAGCTTCAAATACTAGCGATATAAATGATTAAGCTTCAACTGGAAGCGAAACATACGAGTTAGCATCTAATCAATGCGAAAAAAAAGATTTAGATCAAATACTTGCGATATAAATGATTTAGCTTCAACTGGAAGTGAAACAAGCGAGTTAGCTTCAAATCCATGCGAAACACATGATTTATCTTCAAAGCAACGCGAAACAGAAGGATTAGCTTCAAATCCATGCGAAACAAATGATTTAGCTTCAAATACTTGCGATATAAATGATTTAGCTTCAACTGGAAACGATACAAACGAGCTAGCTTCACATTCATGCGAAACACATGATTTAGCTTCAAATACTTGCGATATAAACGATATAGATTCAAATGCATGCGAAACAAACGAGTTAGCTTCACGTTCATTCGAAGCACATGATTTAGCTTCAAATCAATGCGAAGTAAAAGGTTTAGCTTCAAATCCAAGCGAAACAAATGATTTAGCTTCAAATACTTGCGATATAAATGATTTAGATTCAACTCCATGCGAAACAAACAAGTTAGCTTCAAATCCACGCGAAACACATGATTTATATTCCATGCATTGCGAAGTAGAAGGTTTAGCTTCAAATCCATGCGAAACAAAAGATTTAGCTTCAAATACTTGCGATATAAATGATTTAGCTTCAACTGGAAGCGAGACAAACGAGCTAGCTTCACAATCATACGAAACACATGATTTAGCTTCAAATCAATGCGAGGTAAAAGCTGTGGCTTCAAACCCATGCGAAACAAATGATTTAGCTGCAAATACTTGCGATATAAATGATTTAGATTCAACTCCATGCGAAACAAACGTCTTAGATTTAAATGCACGCGAAACACATGATTTATCTTCCATGCATTGCGAAGTAGAAGGTTTAGCTTCAAATCCATGCGAAACAAATGATTTAGCTTCAAATACTTGCGATATAAATGGTTTAGCTTTAACTGGAAGCGAAACAAGCGAGTTAGCTTCATATCCATCCGAAACACGTGATTGTCTCCAAAGGAATACGAAGTAGAAGGTTCAGCTTCAAATGCATGCGAAACACATGAATTAGCTTCAAAACAATGCGGAATAGAAGGTTTAGCTTCAAATGCATGCGAAACAAATAAATTTACCTTCAAATACAAGCGATATAAATGATTTAGCTTAAACTGAAAGCGAAACAAGCGAATTAGATTCTAATCCATGCGAAAGAAAGATTTAGCTTCAAATACTTGCGATATAATCGATATAGATTCAAACGCATGCGAAACAAACGAGTTAGCTTCAAATCCACGCGAAACTCATGATTTAACTTCCAAGCAATGCGAAGTAGAAGGTTTAGCTTCAAGTCCATGGGAAACACATGATTTAGCTTCAATTCAATGCGGAATAGAAGGTTTAGCTTCAAATGCATGCGAAACAAATGATTTAGCTTCAAATACTTGCGATATAAATGGTTTAGCTTTAACTGGAAGCGAAACAAGCGAGTTAGCTTCATATCCATCCGAAACACGTGATTGTCTCCAAAGGAATACGAAGTAGAAGGTTCAGCTTCAAATGCATGCGAAACACATGAATTAGCTTCAAAACAATGCGGAATAGAAGGTTTAGCTTCAAATGCATGCGAAACAAATAAATTTACCTTCAAATACAAGCGATATAAATGATTTAGCTTAAACTGAAAGCGAAACAAGCGAATTAGATTCTAATCCATGCGAAAGAAAGATTTAGCTTCAAATACTTGCGATATAATCGATATAGATTCAAACGCATGCGAAACAAACGAGTTAGCTTCAAATCCACGCGAAACTCATGATTTAACTTCCAAGCAATGCGAAGTAGAAGGTTTAGCTTCAAGTCCATGGGAAACACATGATTTAGCTTCAATTCAATGCGGAATAGAAGGTTTAGCTTCAAATGCATGCGAAACAAATGATTTAACTTCAAATACTAGCGATATAAATGATTTAGCTTCAACTGAAAGCGAAACAAGCGAATTAGATTCCAATTCATGCGAAAAAAAGATTTTGCTTCAAATACTTGCGATATAAATGATTTAGCTTCAACTGGAAGTGAAACAAGCGAGTTAGCTTCAAATCCATGCGAAACACATGATTTAGCTTCAAATCAATGAGAAGTAGAAGGTTTAGCTTCAAATCCATGCGAAACAAATGATTTAGCTTCAAATACTTGCGATATAAATGATTTAGCTTGAACTGGAAGCGAGACAAACGAGCAAGCTTCACATTCATGCGAAACACATGATTTAGCTTCAAATCAATGCGAGGTAAAAGCTTTGGCTTCAAATCCATGCGAAACATATGATTTAATTTCAAATACTAGCGATATAAATGATATAGTTTCAACTGGAAGCAAAACAAGCGAGTTAGCTTCTAATCCATGCGAAACACATGATTTAGCTTCAAGTACTTGGGATATAAACGATATAGCTTCAAATGCATGCGAAACAAACGAGTTAGCTTCACATTCATTTGAAACACATGACTTAGGTTCAAAGCAATGCGAAGTAGAAGGTTTAGCTTGAAATCGATGCGAAACAAATGATTTATCTTCAAATACTTGCGATATAAATGATTTAGCTTTAACTGGAAGCGAAACAAGCGAGTTAGCTTCAAATCCATCCGAAACACATGATTTGTCTTCAAAGGAATACGAAGTAGAAGGTTTAGCTTCAAATCCATCCGAAACAAATGATTTAACTTCAAATACTAGCTATATAAATGATATAGCTTCAACCGGATGCGAAACAATCGTGTTAGCATCTAATCCATGCGAAACGAATGATTTAGCTTCAAAAACTTGCGATATAAACGATATAGCTTCACATTCATTCGAAACACGTGATTTAGCTTCAAATCAATGCGAAGTAGAAGGTTTAGCTTCAAATACAAGCTAAACAAATAATTTAGCTTCAAATACTTCCGATATAAATGATTTAGCTTCAACTGGAAGCGAGACAAACGAGTTAGCTTCACATTCATGCGAAACAAATGATTTAGCTTCAAATACTTGTGATATAAACGATATAGATTCAAATGCATGCGAAACAAACGAGTTAGCTTCACGTTCATTCGAAGTACATGATTTAGCTTCAAATCAATGCGAAGTAAAAGGTTTAGCTTCAAATCCAAGCGAAACAAATGATTTAGCTTCAAATACTTGCGATATAAATGATTTAGATTCTACTCCATGCGAAACAAACGAGTTAGCTTCAAATCCACGCGATACACATGATTTATCTTCCATGCAATGCGAAGTAGAAGGTCTAGCTTCAAATCCATGCGAAACAAATGATTTAGCTTCAAATACTTGCGATATAAATGATTTAGCTTCAACTGGAAGCGAGACAACCGAGCTAGCTTCAGATTCATGCGAAACACATGATTTAGCTTTAAATCAATACGAGGTAAAAGCTTTGGCTTCAAACCCATGCGAAACAAATGATTTAGCTTCAAATACTTGCGATATAAATGATTTCGATGCAACTGCATGCGAAACAAACAACTAAGATTCACATTCATTCGAAACACATGATTTAGCTTCAAACCAATGCGAAGTAGAAGGTTTAGCTTCAAATCCATGCGAAACAAATGATTTAGCTTCAAATACATGCGACATAAATGATTTAGCTTCAACTGGAAGCAATAAAAGCGAGTTGGTTTCTAACCCATGCGAAACACATGTTTTAAATTCAAATCCACGCGGAGTAGATGGTTTAGCTTCAAATCCATGCGAAACAATTGATTTAGCTTCAAATACTGCCGGTATATATGATTTAGCTTCAACTGGAAGCGAGACCAACGAGATAGCTTCAAATCCATGCGAAACACAAGATTTATCTTCAAAGCAATGCGAAGTACAAGGTTTAGCTTCAAATCCATGCGAAACAAATGATTTAGCTTCAAATTCTTGCGATATAAATGATTTAGATTCAACTGCATGCGAAACAAACGCGTTAGCTTCAAATCCACGCGAAACACGTGATTTATCTTCCATGCATTGCGAAGCACAAGGTTTAGCTTCAAATCCATGCGAAACAAATAATTTAGCTTCAAATACTTCCGATATAAATGATTTAGCTTCAACTGGAAGCGAGACAAGCGAGTTAGCTCCTAATCAATGCGAAACAAATGATTTAGCTTCAAATACTTGCGATATAAACGATATAGCTTCAAATGCATGCGAAACAAACGAGTTAGCTTCACATTCATTTGAAACACATGACTTAGGTTCAAAGCAATGCGAAGTAGAAGGTTTAGCTTGAAATCGATGCGAAAAAAATGATTTATCTTCAAATACTTGCGATATAAATGATTTAGCTTTAACTGGAAGCGAAACAAGCGAGTTAGCTTCAAATCCATCCGAAACACATGATTTGTCTTCAAAGGAATACGAAGTAGAAGGTTTAGCTTCAAATCCATCCGAAACAAATGATTTAACTTCAAATACTAGCTATATAAATGATATAGCTTCAACCGGATGCGAGACAAACGAGCTAGCTTCACATTCATGCAAAACACATGATTTAGCTTTAAATCAATACGAGGTAAAAGCTTTGGCTTCAAATCCAAGCGAAACAAATGATTTTACTTCAAATACTTGCGATATAAATGATTTAGCTTCAACTGGGAGCGAGACAAACGAGTTAGCGTCACATTCATTCGAAACACATGATTTAGCTTCAAATCAATGCGAAGAAGAAGGTTTAGCATCAAATCCAAGCGAAACACATGATTTGTCTTCATAGGAATACAAAGTAGAAGGTTTAGCTTCAAATCCATGCGAAACAAATGATTTAATTTCAAATACTAGCGATATAAATGATATAGTTTCAACTGGAAGCAAAACAAGCGAGTTAGCTTCTAATCCATGCGAAACACATGATTTAGCTTCAAGTACTTGGGATATAAACGATATAGCTTCAAATGCATGCGATACAAACGAGTTAGCTTTACATTCATTCGAAACACATGACGTAGGTTCAAATCAATGCGAACTAGAAGGTTTAGCTTCAAATCCATGCGAAACAAATGGTTTAGCTTCAAATACTTGCGATATAAATGATATAGCTTCAACTGGATGCGAAACAATCGTGTTAGCATCTAATCCATGCGAAACGAATGATTTAGATTCAAATACTTGCGATATAAACGATATAGCTTCAAATGCATGCGAAACAAACGAGTTACCTTCACATTCATTCGAAAGACGTGATTTAGCTTCATATCAATGCGAAGTAGAAGGTTTAGCTTCAAATCCAAGCGAAACAATAATTTAGCTTCAAATACTTCCGATATAAATGATTTAGCTTCAACTGGGAGCGAGACAAACGAGTTAGCTTCACATTCATGCAAAACAAATGATTTATCTTCAAATACTTGCGATATAAACGATATAGAATCAAAAGCATGCGAAACAAACGAGTTAGCTTCACGTTCATTCGAAGCACATGATTTAGCTTCAAATCCAAGCGAAACAAATGATTTAGCTTCAAATACTTGCGATATAAATGATTTAGATTCTACTCCATGCGAAACCAACGAGTTAGCTTCAAATCCACGCGAAACACATGATTTATCTTCCATGCAATGCGGAGTAGAAGGTTTAGATTCAAATCCATGCGAAACAAATGATTTAGCTTCAAATACTTGCGATATAAATGATTTAGCTTGAACTGGAAGCGAGACAAACGAGCAAGCTTCACATTCATGCGAAACACATGATTTAGCTTCAAATCAATGCGAGGTAAAAGCTTTGGCTTCAAATCCATGCGAAACATATGATTTAATTTCAAATACTAGCGATATAAATGATATAGTTTCAACTGGAAGCAAAACAAGCGAGTTAGCTTCTAATCCATGCGAAACACATGATTTAGCTTCAAGTACTTGGGATATAAACGATATAGCTTCAAATGCATGCGAAACAAACGAGTTAGCTTCACATTCATTTGAAACACATGACTTAGGTTCAAAGCAATGCGAAGTAGAAGGTTTAGCTTGAAATCGATGCGAAACAAATGATTTATCTTCAAATACTTGCGATATAAATGATTTAGCTTTAACTGGAAGCGAAACAAGCGAGTTAGCTTCAAATCCATCCGAAACACATGATTTGTCTTCAAAGGAATACGAAGTAGAAGGTTTAGCTTCAAATCCATCCGAAACAAATGATTTAACTTCAAATACTAGCTATATAAATGATATAGCTTCAACCGGATGCGAAACAATCGTGTTAGCATCTAATCCATGCGAAACGAATGATTTAGCTTCAAAAACTTGCGATATAAACGATATAGCTTCAAATGAATGCGAAACAATCGAGTTAGCTTCACATTCATTCGAAACACGTGATTTAGCTTCAAATCAATGCGAAGTAGAAGGTTTAGCTTCAAATACAAGCGAAACAAATAATTTAGCTTCAAATACTTCCGATATAAATGATTTAGCTTCAACTGGAAGCGAGACAAACGAGTTAGCTTCACATTCATGCGAAACAAACGAGTTAGCTTCACAGTCATTCGAAACACATGATTTAGCTTCAAATCAATGCGAAGAAGATGGTTCAGCTTCAAATCCAAGCGAAACAAATGATTTTGCTTCAAATACTTGGGATATAAATGATTTAGATTCAACTGCATGCGAAACAAACAAGTTAGATTCAAATCCATGCAAAACACGAGATTTAGATTCAAATCAATGCCGAGTACTAGTTTTAGCTTCAAATCCATGCGAAACAAATGATTTAGCTAGAAATACTTGCGATATAAACGATATAGCTTCAAATGCATGCGAAACAAACGAGTTAGCTTCACAGTCATTCGAAACACATGATTTAGCTTCAAATCAATGCGAAGTAGAAGATTTAGCTTCAAATCCATGCGAAACAAATGATTTACCTTCAAATACTGGCGATATAAATGATTTAGCATCAACTGAAAGCGATACATGCGAAGTAGATTCTAATTCATGCGAAAAAAAAGATTTGGCTTCAAATCGTTGGGACATAAACGATATAGCTTCAAATGCATGCGAAACAATCGAGTTAGCATCACATTCATTCGAAACACATGATTTAGCTTCAAATCAATGCGAAGAAGAAGGTTTAGCTTCAAATCCAAGAGAAACAAATGTTTTTGCTTCAAATACTGCGATATAAATGATTTAGATCCAACTGCATGCGAAACAAACAAGTTAGGTTCAAATCCATGCAAAACACGAGATTTAGATTCAAATCAATGCCGAGTACAAGTTTTAGCTTCAAATCCATGCGAAACAAATGATTTAGCTTCAAGAACTTGCGATATAAACGATATAGCTGCAAATGCATGCTAAACAAACGAGTTAGCTTCACATTCATTCGAAACACATGATTTAGCTTCAAATCAATGCGAAGTAGAAGATTTAGCTTCAAATCCATGCGAAACAAATGATTTACCTTCAAATACTGGCGATATAAATGATTTAGCATCAACTGAAAGCGATACATGCGAAGTAGCTTCTAATTCATGCAAAACACGAGATTTAGATTCAAATCAATGCCGAGTAGAAGTTTTAGCTTCAAATCCATGCGAAACAAATGATTTAGCTTCAAATACTAGCGATATGTATGATATAACTTCAACTGGAAGCGAAACAAGCGAGTTAGCTTCTAATCCATGCGAAACAAACGATTTAGCTTCAAATACTTGCGATATAAACGATATAGCTTCAAACGCAAGCGAAACAAACGAGTTAGCTTCACAGTCATTCGAAACACATGATTTAGCTTCAAATCAATGCCTAGTAGATGGTCCAGCTTCAAATCCATGCGAAACACATGATTTATCTTTAAAGCAACGCGAAGTAGAAGGTTTAGCTTCAAATCCATGCGAAACAAATGATTTAGCTTCAAATACTTCCGATATAAATGATTCAGCTTCAACTGGAAGCGAAACAAGCGAGTTAGCTTCAGAACCATGCGAAAGAAATGATTTAGCTTCAAATACTTGCGATAAAAACGATATATCTTCAAATGCATGCGAAACAAACGAGTTAGCTTCACAGTCATTCGAAACACATGATTTATCTTCAAAGCAACGCGAAGTAGAAGGTTTAGCTTCAAATCCAAGAGAAACAAATGATTTACCTTCAAATATTTGCGATATAAATGATTTAGCTTTAACTGGAAGCGAAACAAGCGAGTTAGCTTCAAATTCATGCGAAACAAACGAGTTAGCTTCACAGTCATTCGAAACACATGATTTAGCTTCAAATCAATGCGAAGAAGATGGTTCAGCTTCAAATCCAAGCGAAACAAATGATTTTGCTTCAAATACTTGGGATATAAATGATTTAGATTCAACTGCATGCGAAACAAACAAGTTAGATTCAAATCCATGCAAAACACGAGATTTAGATTCAAATCAATGCCGAGTACTAGTTTTAGCTTCAAATCCATGCGAAACAAATGATTTAGCTAGAAATACTTGCGATATAAACGATATAGCTTCAAATGCATGCGAAACAAACGAGTTAGCTTCACAGTCATTCGAAACACATGATTTAGCTTCAAATCAATGCGAAGTAGAAGATTTAGCTTCAAATCCATGCGAAACAAATGATTTACCTTCAAATACTGGCGATATAAATGATTTAGCATCAACTGAAAGCGATACATGCGAAGTAGATTCTAATTCATGCGAAAAAAAAGATTTGGCTTCAAATCGTTGGGACATAAACGATATAGCTTCAAATGCATGCGAAACAATCGAGTTAGCATCACATTCATTCGAAACACATGATTTAGCTTCAAATCAATGCGAAGAAGAAGGTTTAGCTTCAAATCCAAGAGAAACAAATGTTTTTGCTTCAAATACTGCGATATAAATGATTTAGATCCAACTGCATGCGAAACAAACAAGTTAGGTTCAAATCCATGCAAAACACGAGATTTAGATTCAAATCAATGCCGAGTACAAGTTTTAGCTTCAAATCCATGCGAAACAAATGATTTAGCTTCAAGAACTTGCGATATAAACGATATAGCTGCAAATGCATGCTAAACAAACGAGTTAGCTTCACATTCATTCGAAACACATGATTTAGCTTCAAATCAATGTGAAATAGAAGGTTTAGCTTCAAATCCAAGCGAAACAAATGATTTAGCTTCAAATACATGCGATATAAATGATTTAGCTTCAACTGGAAGCGAAACAAGCGAGTTAGCTTCAAATCCATGCAAAACACGAGATTTAGATTCAAATCAATGCCGAGTAGAAGTTTTAGCTTCAAATCCATGCGAAACAAATGATTTAGCTTCAAATACTAGCGATATGTATGATATAACTTCAACTGGAAGCGAAACAAGCGAGTTAGCTTCTAATCCATGCGAAACAAACGATTTATCTTCAAATACTTGCGATATAAACGATATAGCTTCAAACGCAAGCGAAACAAACGAGTTAGCTTCACAGTCATTCGAAACACATGATTTAGCTTCAAATCAATGCCTAGTAGATGGTCCAGCTTCAAATCCATGCGAAACACATGATTTATCTTTAAAGCAACGCGAAGTAGAAGGTTTAGCTTCAAATCCATGCGAAACAAATGATTTAGCTTCAAATACTTCCGATATAAATGATTTAGATTCAACTGCATGCGAAACATACAAGTTAGATTAAAATCCATGCAAAACACGAGATTTAGATTCAAATCACTGCCGAGTAGAAGTTTTAGCTTCAAATCCAAGAGAAACAAATGATTTACCTTCAAATATTTGCGATATAAATGATTTAGCTTTAACTGGAAGCGAAACAAGCGAGTTAGCTTCAAATTCATGCGAAACACACGAGTTAGCTTCACAGTCATTCGAAACACATGATTTAGCTTCAAATCAATGCGAAGAAGATGGTTCAGCTTCAAATCCAAGCGAAACAAATGATTTTGCTTCAAATACTTGGGATATAAATGATTTAGATTCAACTGCATGCGAAACAAACAAGTTAGATTCAAATCCATGCAAAACACGAGATTTAGATTCAAATCAATGCCGAGTACTAGTTTTAGCTTCAAATCCATGCGAAACAAATGATTTAGCTAGAAATACTTGCGATATAAACGATATAGCTTCAAATGCATGCGAAACAAACGAGTTAGCTTCACAGTCATTCGAAACACATGATTTAGCTTCAAATCAATGCGAAGTAGAAGATTTAGCTTCAAATCCATGCGAAACAAATGATTTACCTTCAAATACTGGCGATATAAATGATTTAGCATCAACTGAAAGCGATACATGCGAAGTAGCTTCTAATTCATGCGAAAAAAAAGATTTGGCTTCAAATCGTTGGGACATAAACGATATAGCTTCAAATGCATGCGAAACAATCGAGTTAGCATCACATTCATTCGAAACACATGATTTAGCTTCAAATCAATGCGAAGAAGAAGGTTTAGCTTCAAATCCAAGAGAAACAAATGTTTTTGCTTCAAATACTGCGATATAAATGATTTAGATCCAACTGCATGCGAAACAAACAAGTTAGGTTCAAATCCATGCAAAACAAGAGATTTAGATTCAAATCAATGCCGAGTACAAGTTTTAGCTTCAAATCCATGCGAAACAAATGATTTAGCTTCAAGAACTTGCGATATAAACGATATAGCTGCAAATGCATGCTAAACAAACGAGTTAGCTTCACATTCATTCGAAACACATGATTTAGCTTCAAATCAATGTGAAATAGAAGGTTTAGCTTCAAATCCAGGCGAAACAAATGATTTAGCTTCAAATACATGCGATATAAATGATTTAGCTTCAACTGGAAGCGAAACAAGCGAGTTAGCTTCAAATCCATGCAAAACACGAGATTTAGATTCAAATCAATGCCGAGTAGAAGTTTTAGCTTCAAATCCATGCGAAACAAATGATTTAGCTTCAAATACTAGCGATATGTATGATATAACTTCAACTGGAAGCGAAACAAGCGAGTTAGCTTCTAATCCATGCGAAACAAACGATTTAGCTTCAAATACTTGCGATATAAACGATATAGCTTCAAACGCAAGCGAAACAAACGAGTTAGCTTCACAGTCATTCGAAACACATGATTTAGCTTCAAATCAATGCCTAGTAGATGGTCCAGCTTCAAATCCATGCGAAACACATGATTTATCTTTAAAGCAACGCGAAGTAGAAGGTTTAGCTTCAAATCCATGCGAAACAAATGATTTAGCTTCAAATACTTCCGATATAAATGATTTAGATTCAACTGCATGCGAAATATACAAGTTAGATTAAAATCCATGCAAAACACGAGATTTAGATTCAAATCACTGCCGAGTAGAAGTTTTAGCTTCAAATCCATGCAAAACAAATGATTTAGCTTCTAATACTTGCGATATAAACGATATTGATTCAAATGCATGCGAAACAATCGAGTTAGCTTCACAGTCATTCGAAACACATGATTTAGCTTCAAATTAATGCGACGTAGAAGGTTTAGCTTCAAATCCATGCGAAACAAATGATTTACCTTCGAATACTAGCGATATACATGATTTAGCTTCAACTGGAAGCGAAACAAGCGAGTTAGCTTGTAATCCATGCGAAACAAATGATTTATCTTCAAGTATTTGCGATATAAACGATATAGCTTCAAATGCATGCGAAACAAACGAGTAAGCTACACATTCATTGGAAACACATGATTTAGTTCCAAATCAATGCGAAGTAAAAGGTTTAGCTTCAAATCCAAGCGAAACAAATGATTTAGCTTCAAATACTATCGATGTAAATGATTTAGCTTCAACTGGAAGCGAAACAAACGAGTTAGCTTCACATTCATTCGAAACGCATGATTTAGCTTCAAATCACTGCGAAGGAGAAGGCTTAGCTTCAAATCCAAGAGAAACAAATGATTTTGCTTCAAATACTTGCGATATAAATGATTTAGATTCAACTGCGTGCGAAACAAACAAGTTAGATTCAAATCCATGCAAAACACGAGATTTAGATTCAAATCATTGCCGAGTAGAAGTTTTAGCTTCAAATCCATGCGAAACACATGATTTAACTTCAAATCCACGCGGAGTAGAAGGTGTAACTTCAAATCCATGCGAAACAAATGATTTAGCTTCAAATACTTCCGAAATAAATGATTTATCTTCAACTGCATGCGAAACAAACGAGTTAGCTTCAAATCCATGCGAAACACATGATTTGTCTTCAAAGCAATGCGATGTAGAAGGTTTAGCTTCAAATCCATGCGAAACAAATGATTTAGCTTCCAATACTTACGATATAAATGATACAGCTTCAACTGCATTCGAAACAAACGAGTTAGCTTCAAATCCATGCGAAACACATGATTTGTCTTCAAAGCAACGCGAAGTAGAAGGTTTACCTTCAAATCCATGCGAAACAAATTATTTAGCTTCAAATAGTTGCGATATAAATGATTTAGCTTCAACTAGAAGCGAATCAAGCGAGTTAGCTTCTCATCCATGCGAAACAAATGATTTAGCTTCAAATACTTGCGGTATAAACGATATAGCTTCAAATGCATTCGAAACAAACTAGTTAGATTCACATTCATTCGAAACACATGATTTAGCTTCAAATCAATGAGAAGTAGAAGGTTTAGCTTCAAATCCATGCGAAACAAATGATTTAGCTTCAAATACCAGTGATATAAACGATTTAGCTTCAACTGGAAGCGAAACAAGCGAGTTAGCTTCAAAACCATGCGAAAGAAATGATTTAGCTTCAAATACTTGCGATAAAAACGATATATCTTCAAATGCATGCGAAACAAACGAGTTAGCTTCACAGTCATTCGAAACACATGATTTATCTTCAAAGCAACGCGAAGTAGAAGGTTTAGCTTCAAATCCAAGAGAAACAAATGATTTACCTTCAAATATTTGCGATATAAATGATTTAGCTTTAACTGGAAGCGAAACAAGCGAGTTAGCTTCAAATTCATGCGAAACAAACGAGTTAGCTTCACAGTCATTCGAAACACATGATTTAGCTTCAAATCAATGCGAAGAAGATGGTTCAGCTTCAAATCCAAGCGAAACAAATGATTTTGCTTCAAATACTTGGGATATAAATGATTTAGATTCAACTGCATGCGAAACAAACAAGTTAGATTCAAATCCATGCAAAACACGAGATTTAGATTCAAATCAATGCCGAGTACAAGTTTTAGCTTCAAATCCATGCGAAACAAATGATTTAGCTAGAAATACTTGCGATATAAACGATATAGCTTCAAATGCATGCGAAACAAACGAGTTAGCTTCACAGTCAATCGAAACACATGATTTAGCTTCAAATCACTGCGAAGGAGAAGGCTTAGCTTCAAATCCATGCGAAACAAATGATTTACCTTCAAATACTGGCGATATAAATGATTTAGATTAAACTGCATGCGAAACAAACAAGTTAGATTCAAATCCATGCAAAACACGAGATTTAGATTCAAATCATTGCCGAGTAGAAGTTTTAGCTTCAAATCCATGCGAAACACATGATTTAACTTCAAATCCACGCGGAGTAGAAGGTGTAACTTCAAATCCATGCGAAACAAATGATTTAGCTTCAAATACTTCCGAAATAAATGATTTATCTTCAACTGCATGCGAAACAAACGAGTTAGCTTCAAATCCATGCGAAACACATGATTTGTCTTCAAAGCAATGCGATGTAGAAGGTTTAGCTTCAAATCCATGCGAAACAAATGATTTAGCTTCCAATACTTACGATATAAATGATACAGCTTCAACTGCATTCGAAACAAACGAGTTAGCTTCAAATCCATGCGAAACACATGATTTGTCTTCAAAGCAACGCGAAGTAGAAGGTTTACCTTCAAATCCATGCGAAACAAATTATTTAGCTTCAAATAGTTGCGATATAAATGATTTAGCTTCAACTAGAAGCGAATCAAGCGAGTTAGCTTCTCATCCATGCGAAACAAATGATTTAGCTTCAAATACTTGCGGTATAAACGATATAGCTTCAAATGCATTCGAAACAAACTAGTTAGATTCACATTCATTCGAAACACATGATTTAGATTCAAATCAATGAGAAGTAGAAGGTTTAGCTTCAAATCCATGCGAAACAAATGATTTAGCTTCAAATACCAGTGATATAAACGATTTAGCTTCAACTGGAAGCGAAACAAGCGAGTTAGCTTCAAAACCATGCGAAAGAAATGATTTAGCTTCAAATACTTGCGATAAAAACGATATATCTTCAAATGCATGCGAAACAAACGAGTTAGCTTCACAGTCATTCGAAACACATGATTTATCTTCAAAGCAACGCGAAGTAGAAGGTTTAGCTTCAAATCCAAGAGAAACAAATGATTTACCTTCAAATATTTGCGATATAAATGATTTAGCTTTAACTGGAAGCGAAACAAGCGAGTTAGCTTCAAATTCATGCGAAACAAACGAGTTAGCTTCACAGTCATTCGAAACACATGATTTAGCTTCAAATCAATGCGAAGAAGATGGTTCAGCTTCAAATCCAAGCGAAACAAATGATTTTGCTTCAAATACTTGGGATATAAATGATTTAGATTCAACTGCATGCGAAAGAAACAAGTTAGATTCAAATCCATGCAAAACACGAGATTTAGATTCAAATCAATGCCGAGTACAAGTTTTAGCTTCAAATCCATGCGAAACATATGATTTAGCTAGAAATACTTGCGATATAAACGATATAGCTTCAAATGCATGCGAAACAAACGAGTTAGCTTCACAGTCATTCGAAACACATGATTTAGCTTCAAATCAATGCGAAGTAGAAGATTTAGCTTCAAATCCATGCGAAACAAATGATTTACCTTCAAATACTGGCGATATAAATGATTTAGCATCAACTGAAAGCGATACATGCGAAGTAGCTTCTAATTCATGCGAAAAAAAATATTTGGCTTCAAATCGTTGGGACATAAACGATATAGCTTCAAATGCATGCGAAACAATCGAGTTAGCATTACATTCATTCGAAACACATGATTTAGCTTCAAATCAATGCGAAGAAGAAGGTTTAGCTTCAAATCCAAGAGAAACAAATGTTTTTGCTTCAAATACTGCGATATAAATGATTTAGATCCAACTGCATGCGAAACAAACAAGTTAGGTTCAAATCCATGCAAAACACGAGATTTAGATTCAAATCAATGCCGAGTACAAGTTTTAGCTTCAAATCCATGCGAAACAAATGATTTAGCTTCAAGAACTTGCGATATAAACGATATAGCTGCAAATGCATGCTAAACAAACGAGTTAGCTTCACATTCATTCGAAACACATGATTTAGCTTCAAATCAATGTGAAATAGAAGGCTTAGCTTCAAATCCAAGAGAAACAAATGATTTTGCTTCAAATACTTGCGATATAAATGATTTAGATTCAACTGCATGCGAAACAAACAAGTTAGATTCAAATCCATGCAAAACACGAGATTTAGATTCAAATCATTGCCGAGTAGAAGTTTTAGCTTCAAATCCATGCGAAACACATGATTTAACTTCAAATCCACGCGGAGTAGAAGGCGTAACTTCAAATCCATGCGAAACAAATGATTTAGCTTCAAATACTTCCGAAATAAATGATTTATCTTCAACTGCATGCGAAACAAACGAGTTAGCTTCAAATCCATGCGAAACACATGATTTGTCTTCAAAGCAATGCGATGTAGAAGGTTTAGCTTCAAATCCATGCGAAACAAATAATTTAGCTTCCAATACTTACGATATAAATGATACAGCTTCAACTGCATTCGAAACAAACGAGTTAGCTTCAAATCCATGCGAAACACATGATTTGTCTTCAAAGCAACGCGAAGTAGAAGGTTTACCTTCAAATCCATGCGAAACAAATTATTTAGCTTCAAATAGTTGCGATATAAATGATTTAGCTTCAACTAGAAGCGAATTAAGCGAGTTAGCTTCTCATCCATGCGAAACAAATGATTTAGCTTCAAATACTTGCGGTATAAACGATATAGCTTCAAATGCATTCGAAACAAACTAGTTAGATTCACATTCATTCGAAACACATGATTTAGCTTCAAATCAATGAGAAGTAGAAGGTTTAGCTTCAAATCCATGCGAAACAAATGATTTAGCTTCAAATACCAGTGATATAAACGATTTAGCTTCAACTGGAAGCGAAACAAGCGAGTTAGCTTCAAAACCATGCGAAAGAAATGATTTAGCTTCAAATACTTGCGATTAAAACGATATATCTTCAAATGCATGCGAAACAAACGAGTTAGCTTCACAGTCATTCGAAACACATGATTTATCTTCAAAGCAACGCGAAGTAGAAGGTTTAGCTTCAAATCAAAGAGAAACAAATGATTTACCTTCAAATATTTGCGATATAAATGATTTAGCTTTAACTGGAAGCGAAACAAGCGAGTTAGCTTCAAATTCATGCGAAACAAACGAGTTAGCTTCACAGTCATTCGAAACACATGATTTAGCTTCAAATCAATGCGAAGAAGATGGTTCAGCTTCAAATCCAAGCGAAACAAATGATTTTGCTTCAAATACTTGGGATATAAATGATTTAGATTCAACTGCATGCGAAACAAACAAGTTAGATTCAAATCCATGCAAAACACGAGATTTAGATTCAAATCAATGCCGAGTACAAGTTTTAGCTTCAAATCCATGCGAAACAAATGATTTAGCTAGAAATACTTGCGATATAAACGATATAGCTTCAAATGCATGCGAAACAAACGAGTTAGCTTCACAGTCATTCGAAACACATGATTTAGCTTCAAATCAATGCGAAGTAGAAGATTTAGCTTCAAATCCATGCGAAACAAATGCTTTACCTTCAAATACTGGCGATATAAATGATTTAGCATCAACTGAAAGCGATACATGCGAAGTAGCTTCTAATTCATGCGAAAAAAAAGATTTGGCTTCAAATCGTTGGGACATAAACAATATAGCTTCAAATGCATGCGAAACAATCGAGTTAGCATCACATTCATTCGAAACACATGATTTAGCTTCAAATCAATGCGAAGAAGAAGGTTTAGCTTCAAATCCAAGAGAAACAAATGTTTTTGCTTCAAATACTGCGATATAAATGATTTAGATCCAACTGCATGCGAAACAAACAAGTTAGGTTCAAATCCATGCAAAACACGAGATTTAGATTCAAATCAATGCCGAGTACAAGTTTTAGCTTCAAATCCATGCGAAACAAATGATTTAGCTTCAAGAACTTGCGATATAAACGATATAGCTGCAAATGCATGCTAAACAAACGAGTTAGCTTCACATTCATTCGAAACACATGATTTAGCTTCAAATCAATGTGAAATAGAAGGTTTAGCTTCAAATCCAAGCGAAACAAATGATTTAGCTTCAAATACATGCGATATAAATGATTTAGCTTCAACTGGAAGCGAAACAAGCGAGTTAGCTTCAAATCCATGCAAAACACGAGATTTAGATTCAAATCAATGCCGAGTAGAAGTTTTAGCTTCAAATCCATGCGAAACAAATGATTTAGCTTCAAATACTAGCGATATGAATGATATAACTTCAACTGGAAGCGAAACAAGCGAGTTAGCTTCTAATCCATGCGAAACAAACGATTTAGGTTCAAATACTTGCGATATAAACGATATAGCTTCAAACGCAAGCGAAACAAACGAGTTAGCTTCACAGTCATTCGAAACACATGATTTAGCTTCAAATCAATGCCTAGTAGATGGTCCAGCTTCAAATCCATGCGAAACACATGATTTATCTTTAAAGCAACGCGAAGTAGAAGGTTTAGCTTCAAATCCATGCGAAACAAATGATTTAGCTTCAGATACTTCCGATATAAATGATTTAGATTCAACTGCATGCGAAACATACAAGTTAGATTAAAATCCATGCAAAACACGAGATTTAGATTCAAATCACTGCCGAGTAGAAGTTTTAGCTTCAAATCCATGCGAAACAAATGATTTAGCTTCTAATACTTGCGATATAAACGATATTGATTCAAATGCATGCGAAACAATCGAGTTAGCTTCACAGTCATTCGAAACACATGATTTAGCTTCAAATTAATGCGAAGTAAAAGGTTTAGCTTCAAATCCAAGCGAAACAAATGATTTAGCTTCAAATACTATCGATGTAAATGATTTAGCTTCAACTGGAAGCGAAACAAACGAGTTAGCTTCACATTCATTCGAAACGCATGATTTAGCTTCAAGTCACTGCGAAGGAGAAGGCTTAGCTTCAAATCCAAGAGAAACAAATGATTTTGCTTCAAATACTTGCGATATAAATGATTTAGATTCAACTGCATGCGAAACAAACAAGTTAGATTCAAATCCATGCAAAACACGAGATTTAGATACAAATCATTGCCGAGTAGAAGTTTTAGCTTCAAATCCATGCGAAACACATGATTTAACTTCAAATCCACGCGGAGTAGAAGGTGTAACTTCAAATCCATGCGAAACAAATGATTTAGCTTCAAATACTTCCGAAATAAATGATTTATCTTCAACTGCATGCGAAACAAACGAGTTAGCTTCAAATCCATGCGAAACACATGATTTGTCTTCAAAGCAATGCGATGTAGAAGGTTTAGCTTCAAATCCATGCGAAACAAATGATTTAGCTTCTAATACTTACGATATAAATGATACAGCTTCAACTGCATTCGAAACAAACGAGTTAGCTTCAAATCCATGCGAATCACATGATTTGTCTTCAAAGCAACGCGAAGTAGAAGGTTTACCTTCAAATCAATGCGTAACAAATTATTTAGCTTCAAATAGTTGCGATATAAATGATTTAGCTTCAACTAGAAGCGAATCAAGCGAGTTAGCTTCTCATCCATGCGAAACAAATGATTTAGCTTCAAATACCAGTGATATAAACGATTTAGCTTCAACTGGAAGCGAAACAAGCGAGTTAGCTTCAAAACCATGCGAAAGAAATGATTTAGCTTCAAATACTTGCGATAAAAACGATATATCTTCAAATGCATGCGAAACAAACGAGTTAGCTTCACAGTCATTCGAAACACATGATTTATCTTCAAAGCAACGCGAAGTAGAAGGTTTAGCTTCAAATCCAAGAGAAACAAATGATTTACCTTCAAATATTTGCGATATAAATGATTTAGCTTTAACTGGAAGCGAAACAAGCGAGTTAGCTTCAAATTCATGCGAAACAAACGAGTTAGCTTCACAGTCATTCGAAACACATGATTTAGCTTCAAATCAATGCGAAGAAGATGGTTCAGCTTCAAATCCAAGCGAAACAAATGATTTTGCTTCAAATACTTGGGATATAAATGATTTAGATTCAACTGCATGCGAAAGAAACAAGTTAGATTCAAATCCATGCAAAACACGAGATTTAGATTCAAATCAATGCCGAGTACAAGTTTTAGCTTCAAATCCATGCGAAACATATGATTTAGCTAGAAATACTTGCGATATAAACGATATAGCTTCAAATGCATGCGAAACAAACGAGTTAGCTTCACAGTCATTCGAAACACATGATTTAGCTTCAAATCAATGCGAAGTAGAAGATTTAGCTTCAAATCCATGCGAAACAAATGATTTACCTTCAAATACTGGCGATATAAATGATTTAGCATCAACTGAAAGCGATACATGCGAAGTAGCTTCTAATTCATGCGAAAAAAAAGATTTGGCTTCAAATCGTTGGGACATAAACGATATAGCTTCAAATGCATGCGAAACAATCGAGTTAGCATTACATTCATTCGAAACACATGATTTAGCTTCAAATCAATGCGAAGAAGAAGGTTTAGCTTCAAATCCAAGAGAAACAAATGTTTTTGCTTCAAATACTGCGATATAAATGATTTAGATCCAACTGCATGCGAAACAAACAAGTTAGGTTCAAATCCATGCAAAACACGAGATTTAGATTCAAATCAATGCCGAGTACAAGTTTTAGCTTCAAATCCATGCGAAACAAATGATTTAGCTTCAAGAACTTGCGATATAAACGATATAGCTGCAAATGCATGCTAAACAAACGAGTTAGCTTCACATTCATTCGAAACACATGATTTAGCTTCAAATCAATGTGAAATAGAAGGCTTAGCTTCAAATCCAAGAGAAACAAATGATTTTGCTTCAAATACTTGCGATATAAATGATTTAGATTCAACTGCATGCGAAACAAACAAGTTAGATTCAAATCCATGCAAAACACGAGATTTAGATTCAAATCATTGCCGAGTAGAAGTTTTAGCTTCAAATCCATGCGAAACACATGATTTAACTTCAAATCCACGCGGAGTAGAAGGCGTAACTTCAAATCCATGCGAAACAAATGATTTAGCTTCAAATACTTCCGAAATAAATGATTTATCTTCAACTGCATGCGAAACAAACGAGTTAGCTTCAAATCCATGCGAAACACATGATTTGTCTTCAAAGCAATGCGATGTAGAAGGTTTAGCTTCAAATCCATGCGAAACAAATGATTTAGCTTCCAATACTTACGATATAAATGATACAGCTTCAACTGCATTCGAAACAAACGAGTTAGCTTCAAATCCATGCGAAACACATGATTTGTCTTCAAAGCAACGCGAAGTAGAAGGTTTACCTTCAAATCCATGCGAAACAAATTATTTAGCTTCAAATAGTTGCGATATAAATGATTTAGCTTCAACTAGAAGCGAATTAAGCGAGTTAGCTTCTCATCCATGCGAAACAAATGATTTAGCTTCAAATACTTGCGGTATAAACGATATAGCTTCAAATGCATTCGAAACAAACTAGTTAGATTCACATTCATTCGAAACACATGATTTAGCTTCAAATCAATGAGAAGTAGAAGGTTTAGCTTCAAATCCATGCGAAACAAATGATTTAGCTTCAAATACCAGTGATATAAACGATTTAGCTTCAACTGGAAGCGAAACAAGCGAGTTAGCTTCAAAACCATGCGAAAGAAATGATTTAGCTTCAAATACTTGCGATTAAAACGATATATCTTCAAATGCATGCGAAACAAACGAGTTAGCTTCACAGTCATTCGAAACACATGATTTATCTTCAAAGCAACGCGAAGTAGAAGGTTTAGCTTCAAATCAAAGAGAAACAAATGATTTACCTTCAAATATTTGCGATATAAATGATTTAGCTTTAACTGGAAGCGAAACAAGCGAGTTAGCTTCAAATTCATGCGAAACAAACGAGTTAGCTTCACAGTCATTCGAAACACATGATTTAGCTTCAAATCAATGCGAAGAAGATGGTTCAGCTTCAAATCCAAGCGAAACAAATGATTTTGCTTCAAATACTTGGGATATAAATGATTTAGATTCAACTGCATGCGAAACAAACAAGTTAGATTCAAATCCATGCAAAACACGAGATTTAGATTCAAATCAATGCCGAGTACAAGTTTTAGCTTCAAATCCATGCGAAACAAATGATTTAGCTAGAAATACTTGCGATATAAACGATATAGCTTCAAATGCATGCGAAACAAACGAGTTAGCTTCACAGTCATTCGAAACACATGATTTAGCTTCAAATCAATGCGAAGTAGAAGATTTAGCTTCAAATCCATGCGAAACAAATGCTTTACCTTCAAATACTGGCGATATAAATGATTTAGCATCAACTGAAAGCGATACATGCGAAGTAGCTTCTAATTCATGCGAAAAAAAAGATTTGGCTTCAAATCGTTGGGACATAAACAATATAGCTTCAAATGCATGCGAAACAATCGAGTTAGCATCACATTCATTCGAAACACATGATTTAGCTTCAAATCAATGCGAAGAAGAAGGTTTAGCTTCAAATCCAAGAGAAACAAATGTTTTTGCTTCAAATACTGCGATATAAATGATTTAGATCCAACTGCATGCGAAACAAACAAGTTAGGTTCAAATCCATGCAAAACACGAGATTTAGATTCAAATCAATGCCGAGTACAAGTTTTAGCTTCAAATCCATGCGAAACAAATGATTTAGCTTCAAGAACTTGCGATATAAACGATATAGCTGCAAATGCATGCTAAACAAACGAGTTAGCTTCACATTCATTCGAAACACATGATTTAGCTTCAAATCAATGTGAAATAGAAGGTTTAGCTTCAAATCCAAGCGAAACAAATGATTTAGCTTCAAATACATGCGATATAAATGATTTAGCTTCAACTGGAAGCGAAACAAGCGAGTTAGCTTCAAATCCATGCAAAACACGAGATTTAGATTCAAATCAATGCCGAGTAGAAGTTTTAGCTTCAAATCCATGCGAAACAAATGATTTAGCTTCAAATACTAGCGATATGAATGATATAACTTCAACTGGAAGCGAAACAAGCGAGTTAGCTTCTAATCCATGCGAAACAAACGATTTAGGTTCAAATACTTGCGATATAAACGATATAGCTTCAAACGCAAGCGAAACAAACGAGTTAGCTTCACAGTCATTCGAAACACATGATTTAGCTTCAAATCAATGCCTAGTAGATGGTCCAGCTTCAAATCCATGCGAAACACATGATTTATCTTTAAAGCAACGCGAAGTAGAAGGTTTAGCTTCAAATCCATGCGAAACAAATGATTTAGCTTCAGATACTTCCGATATAAATGATTTAGATTCAACTGCATGCGAAACATACAAGTTAGATTAAAATCCATGCAAAACACGAGATTTAGATTCAAATCACTGCCGAGTAGAAGTTTTAGCTTCAAATCCATGCGAAACAAATGATTTAGCTTCTAATACTTGCGATATAAACGATATTGATTCAAATGCATGCGAAACAATCGAGTTAGCTTCACAGTCATTCGAAACACATGATTTAGCTTCAAATTAATGCGAAGTAAAAGGTTTAGCTTCAAATCCAAGCGAAACAAATGATTTAGCTTCAAATACTATCGATGTAAATGATTTAGCTTCAACTGGAAGCGAAACAAACGAGTTAGCTTCACATTCATTCGAAACGCATGATTTAGCTTCAAGTCACTGCGAAGGAGAAGGCTTAGCTTCAAATCCAAGAGAAACAAATGATTTTGCTTCAAATACTTGCGATATAAATGATTTAGATTCAACTGCATGCGAAACAAACAAGTTAGATTCAAATCCATGCAAAACACGAGATTTAGATACAAATCATTGCCGAGTAGAAGTTTTAGCTTCAAATCCATGCGAAACACATGATTTAACTTCAAATCCACGCGGAGTAGAAGGTGTAACTTCAAATCCATGCGAAACAAATGATTTAGCTTCAAATACTTCCGAAATAAATGATTTATCTTCAACTGCATGCGAAACAAACGAGTTAGCTTCAAATCCATGCGAAACACATGATTTGTCTTCAAAGCAATGCGATGTAGAAGGTTTAGCTTCAAATCCATGCGAAACAAATGATTTAGCTTCTAATACTTACGATATAAATGATACAGCTTCAACTGCATTCGAAACAAACGAGTTAGCTTCAAATCCATGCGAATCACATGATTTGTCTTCAAAGCAACGCGAAGTAGAAGGTTTACCTTCAAATCAATGCGTAACAAATTATTTAGCTTCAAATAGTTGCGATATAAATGATTTAGCTTCAACTAGAAGCGAATCAAGCGAGTTAGCTTCTCATCCATGCGAAACAAATGATTTAGCTTCAAATACTTGCGGTATAAACGATATAGCTTCAAATGCATTCGAAACAAACTAGTTAGATTCACATTCATTCGAAACACATGATTTAGCTTCAAATCAATGAGAAGTAGAAGGTTTAGCTTCAAATCCATGCGAAACAAATGATTTAGCTTCAAATACCAGTGATATAAACGATTTAGCTTCAACTGGAAGCGAAACAAGCGAGTTAGCTTCAAATCCATGCGAAAGAAATGATTTAGCTTCAAGTACTTGCGATATAAACGATATAGCTTCAAATGCACGCGAGACAAACGAGTTAGCTCACATTCATTCGAAACACATGATTTAGCTTCAAATCTATTCGAAGTAGAAGATTTAGCTTCAAATCCATGCGAAACAAATGATTTAGCTTCAACTGGAAGTGAAACAAGCGAGTTAGCTTCAAATCCATGCGAAACACATGATTTATCTTCAAAGCAACGCGAAGTAGAAGGTTTACCTTCAAATCCATGCGAAACAAATTATTTAGCTTCAAATAGTTGCGATATAAATGATTTAGCTTCAACTAGAAGCGAATCAAGCGAGTTAGCTTCTCATCCATGCGAAACAAATGATTTAGCTTCAAATACTTCCGATATAAATGATTTAGCCTCAACTGGAAGCGAGACAAACGAGTTAGCTTCACTTTCACGCGAAACAAATGATTTAGCTTCAAACAAATGCGAAGTAGAAGGTTTAGCTTCAAATTCATGCGAAACAAATGATTTAGCTTCTAATACTTGCGATATAAACGATATTGATTCAAATGCATGCGAAACAATCGAGTTAGCTTCACAGTCATTCGAAACACATGATTTAGCTTCAAATTAATGCGACGTAGAAGGTTTAGCTTCAAATCCATGCGAAACAAATGATTTAGCTTCAAATACTTCCGAAATAAATGATTTATCTTCAACTGCATGCGAAACAAACGAGTTAGCTTCAAATCCATGCGAAACACATGATTTGTCTTCAAAGCAATGCGATGTAGAAGGTTTAGCTTCAAATCCATGCGAAACAAATGATTTAGCTTCCAATACTTACGATATAAATGATACAGCTTCAACTGCATTCGAAACAAACGAGTTAGCTTCAAATCCATGCGAAACACATGATTTGTCTTCAAAGCAACGCGAAGTAGAAGGTTTACCTTCAAATCCATGCGAAACAAATTATTTAGCTTCAAATAGTTGCGATATAAATGATTTAGCTTCAACTAGAAGCGAATCAAGCGAGTTAGCTTCTCATCCATGCGAAACAAATGATTTAGCTTCAAATACTTGCGGTATAAACGATATAGCTTCAAATGCATTCGAAACAAACTAGTTAGATTCACATTCATTCGAAACACATGATTTAGCTTCAAATCAATGAGAAGTAGAAGGTTTAGCTTCAAATCCATGCGAAACAAATGATTTAGCTTCAAATACCAGTGATATAAACGATTTAGCTTCAACTGGAAGCGAAACAAGCGAGTTAGCTTCAAAACCATGCGAAAGAAATGATTTAGCTTCAAATACTTGCGATAAAAACGATATATCTTCAAATGCATGCGAAACAAACGAGTTAGCTTCACAGTCATTCGAAACACATGATTTATCTTCAAAGCAACGCGAAGTAGAAGGTTTAGCTTCAAATCCAAGAGAAACAAATGATTTACCTTCAAATATTTGCGATATAAATGATTTAGCTTTAACTGGAAGCGAAACAAGCGAGTTAGCTTCAAATTCATGCGAAACAAACGAGTTAGCTTCACAGTCATTCGAAACACATGATTTAGCTTCAAATCAATGCGAAGAAGATGGTTCAGCTTCAAATCCAAGCGAAACAAATGATTTTGCTTCAAATACTTGGGATATAAATGATTTAGATTCAACTGCATGCGAAACAAACAAGTTAGATTCAAATCCATGCAAAACACGAGATTTAGATTCAAATCAATGCCGAGTACAAGTTTTAGCTTCAAATCCATGCGAAACAAATGATTTACCTTCAAATACTGGCGATATAAATGATTTAGATTAAACTGCATGCGAAACAAACAAGTTAGATTCAAATCCATGCAAAACACGAGATTTAGATTCAAATCATTGCCGAGTAGAAGTTTTAGCTTCAAATCCATGCGAAACACATGATTTAACTTCAAATCCACGCGGAGTAGAAGGTGTAACTTCAAATCCATGCGAAACAAATGATTTAGCTTCAAATACTTCCGAAATAAATGATTTACCTTCAACTGCATGCGAAACAAACGAGTTAGCTTCAAATCCATGCGAAACACATGATTTGTCTTCAAAGCAATGCGATGTAGAAGGTTTAGCTTCAAATCCATGCGAAACAAATGATTTAGCTTCCAATACTTACGATATAAATGATACAGCTTCAACTGCATTCGAAACAAACGAGTTAGCTTCAAATCCATGCGAAACACATGATTTGTCTTCAAAGCAACGCGAAGTAGAAGGTTTACCTTCAAATCCATGCGAAACAAATTATTTAGCTTCAAATAGTTGCGATATAAATGATTTAGCTTCAACTAGAAGCGAATCAAGCGAGTTAGCTTCTCATCCATGCGAAACAAATGATTTAGCTTCAAATACTTGCGGTATAAACGATATAGCTTCAAATGCATTCGAAACAAACTAGTTAGATTCACATTCATTCGAAACACATGATTTAGCTTCAAATCAATGAGAAGTAGAAGGTTTAGCTTCAAATCCATGCGAAACAAATGATTTAGCTTCAAATACCAGTGATATAAACGATTTAGCTTCAACTGGAAGCGAAACAAGCGAGTTAGCTTCAAAACCATGCGAAAGAAATGATTTAGCTTCAAATACTTGCGATAAAAACGATATATCTTCAAATGCATGCGAAACAAACGAGTTAGCTTCACAGTCATTCGAAACACATGATTTATCTTCAAAGCAACGCGAAGTAGAAGGATTAGCTTCAAATCCAAGAGAAACAAATGATTTACCTTCAAATATTTGCGATATAAATGATTTAGCTTTAACTGGAAGCGAAACAAGCGAGTTAGCTTCAAATTCATGCGAAACAATCGAGTTAGCATCACATTCATTCGAAACACATGATTTAGCTTCAAATCAATGCGAAGAAGAAGGTTTAGCTTCAAATCCAAGAGAAACAAATGTTTTTGCTTCAAATACTGCGATATAAATGATTTAGATCCAACTGCATGCGAAACAAACAAGTTAGGTTCAAATCCATGCAAAACACGAGATTTAGATTCAAATCAATGCCGAGTACAAGTTTTAGCTTCAAATCCATGCGAAGCAAATGATTTAGCTTCAAGAACTTGCGATATAAACGATATAGCTGCAAATGCATGCTAAACAAACGAGTTAGCTTCACATTCATTCGAAACACATGATTTAGCTTCAAATCAATGTGAAATAGAAGGCTTAGCTTCAAATCCAAGAGAAACAAATGATTTTGCTTCAAATACTTGCGATATAAATGATTTAGATTCAACTGCATGCGAAACAAACAAGTTAGATTCAAATCCATGCAAAACACGAGATTTAGATTCAAATCATTGCCGAGTAGAAGTTTTAGCTTCAAATCCATGCGAAACACATGATTTAACTTCAAATCCACGCGGAGTAGAAGGCGTAACTTCAAATCCATGCGAAACAAATGATTTAGCTTCAAATACTTCCGAAATAAATGATTTATCTTCAACTGCATGCGAAACAAACGAGTTAGCTTCAAATCCATGCGAAACACATGATTTGTCTTCAAAGCAATGCGATGTAGAAGGTTTAGCTTCAAATCCATGCGAAACAAATGATTTAGCTTCCAATACTTACGATATAAATGATACAGCTTCAACTGCATTCGAAACAAACGAGTTAGCTTCAAATCCATGCGAAACACATGATTTGTCTTCAAAGCAACGCGAAGTAGAAGGTTTACCTTCAAATCCATGCGAAACAAATTATTTAGCTTCAAATAGTTGCGATATAAATGATTTAGCTTCAACTAGAAGCGAATCAAGCGAGTTAGCTTCTCATCCATGCGAAACAAATGATTTAGCTTCAAATACTTGCGGTATAAACGATATAGCTTCAAATGCATTCGAAACAAACTAGTTAGATTCACATTCATTCGAAACACATGATTTAGCTTCAAATCAATGAGAAGTAGAAGGTTTAGCTTCAAATCCATGCGAAACAAATGATTTAGCTTCAAATACCAGTGATATAAACGATTTAGCTTCAACTGGAAGCGAAACAAGCGAGTTAGCTTCAAAACCATGCGAAAGAAATGATTTAGCTTCAAATACTTGCGATAAAAACGATATATCTTCAAATGCATGCGAAACAAACGAGTTAGCTTCACAGTCATTCGAAACACATGATTTATCTTCAAAGCAACGCGAAGTAGAAGGTTTAGCTTCAAATCCAAGAGAAACAAATGATTTACCTTCAAATATTTGCGATATAAATGATTTAGCTTTAACTGGAAGCGAAACAAGCGAGTTAGCTTCAAATTCATGCGAAACAAACGAGTTAGCTTCACAGTCATTCGAAACACATGATTTAGCTTCAAATCAATGCGAAGAAGATGGTTCAGCTTCAAATCCAAGCGAAACAAATGATTTTGCTTCAAATACTTGGGATATAAATGATTTAGATTCAACTGCATGCGAAACAAACAAGTTAGATTCAAATCCATGCAAAACACGAGATTTAGATTCAAATCAATGCCGAGTACAAGTTTTAGCTTCAAATCCATGCGAAACAAATGATTTAGCTAGAAATACTTGCGATATAAACGATATAGCTTCAAATGCATGCGAAACAAACGAGTTAGCTTCACAGTCATTCGAAACACATGATTTAGCTTCAAATCACTGCGAAGGAGAAGGCTTAGCTTCAAATCCATGCGAAACAAATGATTTACCTTCAAATACTGGCGATATAAATGATTTAGCTTCAACTGGAAGCGAAACAAGCGAGTTAGCTTCAAATCCATGCAAAACACGAGATTTAGATTCAAATCAATGCCGAGTAGAAGTTTTAGCTTCAAATCCATGCGAAACAAATGATTTAGCTTCAAATACTAGCGATATGTATGATATAACTTCAACTGGAAGCGAAACAAGAGAGTTAGCTTCTAATCCATGCGAAACAAACGATTTAGCTTCAAATACTTGCGATATAAACGATATAGCTTCAAACGCAAGCGAAACAAACGAGTTAGCTTCACAGTCATTCGAAACACATGATTTAGCTTCAAATCAATGCCTAGTAGATGGTCCAGCTTCAAATCCATGCGAAACACATGATTTATCTTTAAAGCAACGCGAAGTAGAAGGTTTAGCTTCAAATCCATGCGAAACAAATGATTTAGCTTCAAATACTTCCGATATAAATGATTTAGATTCAACTGCATGCGAAACATACAAGTTAGATTAAAATCCATGCAAAACACGAGATTTAGATTCAAATCACTGCCGAGTAGAAGTTTTAGCTTCTCATCCATGCGAAACAAATGATTTAGCTTCAAATACTTGCGGTATAAACGATATAGCTTCAAATGCATTCGAAACAAACTAGTTAGATTCACATTCATTCGAAACACATGATTTAGCTTCAAATCAATGAGAAGTAGAAGGTTTAGCTTCAAATCCATGCGAAACAAATGATTTAGCTTCAAATACCAGTGATATAAACGATTTAGCTTCAACTGGAAGCGAAACAAGCGAGTTAGCTTCAAAACCATGCGAAAGAAATGATTTAGCTTCAAATACTTGCGATAAAAACGATATATCTTCAAATGCATGCGAAACAAACGAGTTAGCTTCACAGTCATTCGAAACACATGATTTATCTTCAAAGCAACGCGAAGTAGAAGGTTTAGCTTCAAATCCAAGAGAAACAAATGATTTACCTTCAAATATTTGCGATATAAATGATTTAGCTTTAACTGGAAGCGAAACAAGCGAGTTAGCTTCAAATTCATGCGAAACAAACGAGTTAGCTTCACAGTCATTCGAAACACATGATTTAGCTTCAAATCAATGCGAAGAAGATGGTTCAGCTTCAAATCCAAGCGAAACAAATGATTTTGCTTCAAATACTTGGGATATAAATGATTTAGATTCAACTGCATGCGAAAGAAACAAGTTAGATTCAAATCCATGCAAAACACGAGATTTAGATTCAAATCAATGCCGAGTACAAGTTTTAGCTTCAAATCCATGCGAAACAAATGATTTAGCTAGAAATACTTGCGATATAAACGATATAGCTTCAAATGCATGCGAAACAAACGAGTTAGCTTCACAGTCATTCGAAACACATGATTTAGCTTCAAATCACTGCGAAGGAGAAGGCTTAGCTTCAAATCCATGCGAAACAAATGATTTACCTTCAAATACTGGCGATATAAATGATTTAGATTAAACTGCATGCGAAACAAACAAGTTAGATTCAAATCCATGCAAAACACGAGATTTAGATTCAAATCATTGCCGAGTAGAAGTTTTAGCTTCAAATCCATGCGAAACACATGATTTAACTTCAAATCCACGCGGAGTAGAAGGTGTAACTTCAAATCCATGCGAAACAAATGATTTAGCTTCAAATACTTCCGAAATAAATGATTTATCTTCAACTGCATGCGAAACAAACGAGTTAGCTTCAAATCCATGCGAAACACATGATTTGTCTTCAAAGCAATGCGATGTAGAAGGTTTAGCTTCAAATCCATGCGAAACAAATGATTTAGCTTCCAATACTTACGATATAAATGATACAGCTTCAACTGCATTCGAAACAAACGAGTTAGCTTCAAATCCATGCGAAACACATGATTTGTCTTCAAAGCAACGCGAAGTAGAAGGTTTACCTTCAAATCCATGCGAAACAAATTATTTAGCTTCAAATAGTTGCGATATAAATGATTTAGCTTCAACTAGAAGCGAATCAAGCGAGTTAGCTTCTCATCCATGCGAAACAAATGATTTAGCTTCAAATACTTGCGGTATAAACGATATAGCTTCAAATGCATTCGAAACAAACTAGTTAGATTCACATTCATTCGAAACACATGATTTAGATTCAAATCAATGAGAAGTAGAAGGTTTAGCTTCAAATCCATGCGAAACAAATGATTTAGCTTCAAATACCAGTGATATAAACGATTTAGCTTCAACTGGAAGGGAAACAAGCGAGTTAGCTTCAAAACCATGCGAAAGAAATGATTTAGCTTCAAATACTTGCGATAAAAACGATATATCTTCAAATGCATGCGAAACAAACGAGTTAGCTTCACAGTCATTCGAAACACATGATTTATCTTCAAAGCAACGCGAAGTAGAAGGTTTAGCTTCAAATCCAAGAGAAACAAATGATTTACCTTCAAATATTTGCGATATAAATGATTTAGCTTTAACTGGAAGCGAAACAAGCGAGTTAGCTTCAAATTCATGCGAAACAAACGAGTTAGCTTCACAGTCATTCGAAACACATGATTTAGCTTCAAATCAATGCGAAGAAGATGGTTCAGCTTCAAATCCAAGCGAAACAAATGATTTTGCTTCAAATACTTGGGATATAAATGATTTAGATTCAACTGCATGCGAAAGAAACAAGTTAGATTCAAATCCATGCAAAACACGAGATTTAGATTCAAATCAATGCCGAGTACAAGTTTTAGCTTCAAATCCATGCGAAACAAATGATTTAGCTAGAAATACTTGCGATATAAACGATATAGCTTCAAATGCATGCGAAACAAACGAGTTAGCTTCACAGTCATTCGAAACACATGATTTAGCTTCAAATCAATGCGAAGTAGAAGATTTAGCTTCAAATCCATGCGAAACAAATGATTTACCTTCAAATACTGGCGATATAAATGATTTAGCATCAACTGAAAGCGATACATGCGAAGTAGCTTCTAATTCATGCGAAAAAAAAGATTTGGCTTCAAATCGTTGGGACATAAACGATATAGCTTCAAATGCATGCGAAACAATCGAGTTAGCATCACATTCATTCGAAACACATGATTTAGCTTCAAATCAATGCGAAGAAGAAGGTTTAGCTTCAAATCCAAGAGAAACAAATGTTTTTGCTTCAAATACTGCGATATAAATGATTTAGATCCAACTGCATGCGAAACAAACAAGTTAGGTTCAAATCCATGCAAAACACGAGATTTAGATTCAAATCAATGCCGAGTACAAGTTTTAGCTTCAAATCCATGCGAAACAAATGATTTAGCTTCAAGAACTTGCGATATAAACGATATAGCTGCAAATGCATGCTAAACAAACGAGTTAGCTTCACATTCATTCGAAACACATGATTTAGCTTCAAATCAATGTGAAATAGAAGGCTTAGCTTCAAATCCAAGAGAAACAAATGATTTTGCTTCAAATACTTGCGTTATAAATGATTTAGATTCAACTGCATGCGAAACAAACAAGTTAGATTCAAATCCATGCAAAACACGAGATTTAGATTCAAATCATTGCCGAGTAGAAGTTTTAGCTTCAAATCCATGCGAAACACATGATTTAACTTCAAATCCACGCGGAGTAGAAGGCGTAACTTCAAATCCATGCGAAACAAATGATTTAGCTTCAAATACTTCCGGAATTAATTATTTATCTTCAACTGCATGCGAAACAAACGAGTTAGCTTCAAATCCATGCGAAACACATGATTTGTCTTCAAAGCAATGCGATGTAGAAGGTTTAGCTTCAAATCCATGCGAAACAAATGATTTAGCTTCCAATACTTACGATATAAATGATACAGCTTCAACTGCATTCGAAACAAACGAGTTAGCTTCAAATCCATGCGAAACACATGATTTGTCTTCAAAGCAACGCGAAGTAGAAGGTTTACCTTCAAATCCATGCGAAACAAATTATTTAGCTTCAAATAGTTGCGATATAAATGATTTAGCTTCAACTAGAAGCGAATTAAGCGAGTTAGCTTCTCATCCATGCGAAACAAATGATTTAGCTTCAAATACTTGCGGTATAAACGATATAGCTTCAAATGCATTCGAAACAAACTAGTTAGATTCACATTCATTCGAAACACATGATTTAGCTTCAAATCAATGAGAAGTAGAAGGTTTAGCTTCAAATCCATGCGAAACAAATGATTTAGCTTCAAATACCAGTGATATAAACGATTTAGCTTCAACTGGAAGCGAAACAAGCGAGTTAGCTTCAAAACCATGCGAAAGAAATGATTTAGCTTCAAATACTTGCGATAAAAACGATATATCTTCAAATGCATGCGAAACAAACGAGTTAGCTTCACAGTCATTCGAAACACATGATTTATCTTCAAAGCAACGCGAAGTAGAAGGTTTAGCTTCAAATCCAAGAGAAACAAATGATTTACCTTCAAATATTTGCGATATAAATGATTTAGCTTTAACTGGAAGCGAAACAAGCGAGTTAGCTTCAAATTCATGCGAAACAAACGAGTTAGCTTCACAGTCATTCGAAACACATGATTTAGCTTCAAATCAATGCGAAGAAGATGGTTCAGCTTCAAATCCAAGCGAAACAAATGATTTTGCTTCAAATACTTGGGATATAAATGATTTAGATTCAACTGCATGCGAAACAAACAAGTTAGATTCAAATCCATGCAAAACACGAGATTTAGATTCAAATCAATGCCGAGTACAAGTTTTAGCTTCAAATCCATGCGAAACAAATGATTTAGCTAGAAATACTTGCGATATAAACGATATAGCTTCAAATGCATGCGAAACAAACGAGTTAGCTTCACAGTCATTCGAAACACATGATTTAGCTTCAAATCAATGCGAAGTAGAAGATTTAGCTTCAAATCCATGCGAAACAAATGATTTACCTTCAAATACTGGCGATATAAATGATTTAGCATCAACTGAAAGCGATACATGCGAAGTAGCTTCTAATTCATGCGAAAAAAAAGATTTGGCTTCAAATCGTTGGGACATAAACAATATAGCTTCAAATGCATGCGAAACAATCGAGTTAGCATCACATTCATTCGAAACACATGATTTAGCTTCAAATCAATGCGAAGAAGAAGGTTTAGCTTCAAATCCAAGAGAAACAAATGTTTTTGCTTCAAATACTGCGATATAAATGATTTAGATCCAACTGCATGCGAAACAAACAAGTTAGGTTCAAATCCATGCAAAACACGAGATTTAGATTCAAATCAATGCCGAGTACAAGTTTTAGCTTCAAATCCATGCGAAACAAATGATTTAGCTTCAAGAACTTGCGATATAAACGATATAGCTGCAAATGCATGCTAAACAAACGAGTTAGCTTCACATTCATTCGAAACACATGATTTAGCTTCAAATCAATGTGAAATAGAAGGTTTAGCTTCAAATCCAAGCGAAACAAATGATTTAGCTTCAAATACATGCGATATAAATGATTTAGCTTCAACTGGAAGCGAAACAAGCGAGTTAGCTTCAAATCCATGCAAAACACGAGATTTAGATTCAAATCAATGCCGAGTAGAAGTTTTAGCTTCAAATCCATGCGAAACAAATGATTTAGCTTCAAATACTAGCGATATGAATGATATAACTTCAACTGGAAGCGAAACAAGCGAGTTAGCTTCTAATCCATGCGAAACAAACGATTTAGCTTCAAATACTTGCGATATAAACGATATAGCTTCAAACGCAAGCGAAACAAACGAGTTAGCTTCACAGTCATTCGAAACACATGATTTAGCTTCAAATCAATGCCTAGTAGATGGTCCAGCTTCAAATCCATGCGAAACACATGATTTATCTTTAAAGCAACGCGAAGTAGAAGGTTTAGCTTCAAATCAATGCGAAACAAATGATTTAGCTTCAGATACTTCCGATATAAATGATTTAGATTCAACTGCATGCGAAACATACAAGTTAGATTAAAATCCATGCAAAACACGAGATTTAGATTCAAATCACTGCCGAGTAGAAGTTTTAGCTTCAAATCCATGCGAAACAAATGATTTAGCTTCTAATACTTGCGATATAAACGATATTGATTCAAATGCATGCGAAACAATCGAGTTAGCTTCACAGTCATTCGAAACACATGATTTAGCTTCAAATTAATGCGAAGTAAAAGGTTTAGCTTCAAATCCAAGCGAAACAAATGATTTAGCTTCAAATACTATCGATGTAAATGATTTAGCTTCAACTGGAAGCGAAACAAACGAGTTAGCTTCACATTCATTCGAAACGCATGATTTAGCTTCAAATCACTGCGAAGGAGAAGGCTTAGCTTCAAATCCAAGAGAAACAAATGATTTTGCTTCAAATACTTGCGATATAAATGATTTAGATTCAACTGCATGCGAAACAAACAAGTTAGATTCAAATCCATGCAAAACACGAGATTTAGATACAAATCATTGCCGAGTAGAAGTTTTAGCTTCAAATCCATGCGAAACACATGATTTAACTTCAAATCCACGCGGAGTAGAAGGTGTAACTTCAAATCCATGCGAAACAAATGATTTAGCTTCAAATACTTCCGAAATAAATGATTTATCTTCAACTGCATGCGAAACAAACGAGTTAGCTTCAAATCCATGCGAGACACATGATTTGTCTTCAAAGCAATGCGATGTAGAAGGTTTAGCTTCAAATCCATGCGAAACAAATGATTTAGCTTCCAATACTTACGATATAAATGATACAGCTTCAACTGCATTCGAAACAAACGAGTTAGCTTCAAATCCATGCGAATCACATGATTTGTCTTCAAAGCAACGCGAAGTAGAAGGTTTACCTTCAAATCAATGCGTAACAAATTATTTAGCTTCAAATAGTTGCGATATAAATGATTTAGCTTCAACTAGAAGCGAATCAAGCGAGTTAGCTTCTCATCCATGCGAAACAAATGATTTAGCTTCAAATACTTGCGGTATAAACGATATAGCTTCAAATGCATTCGAAAGAAACTAGTTAGATTCACATTCATTCGAAACACATGATTTAGCTTCAAATCAATGAGAAGTAGAAGGTTTAGCTTCAAATCCATGCGAAACAAATGATTTAGCTTCAAATACCAGTGATATAAACGATTTAGCTTCAACTGGAAGCGAAACAAGCGAGTTAGCTTCAAATCCATGCGAAAGAAATGATTTAGCTTCAAGTACTTGCGATATAAACGATATAGCTTCAAATGCACGCGAGACAAACGAGTTAGCTCACATTCATTCGAAACACATGATTTAGCTTCAAATCTATTCGAAGTAGAAGATTTAGCTTCAAATCCATGCGAAACAAATGATTTAGCTTCAACTGGAAGTGAAACAAGCGAGTTAGCTTCAAATCCATGCGAAACACATGATTTATCTTCAAAGCAACGCGAAGTAGAAGGTTTACCTTCAAATCCATGCGAAACAAATTATTTAGCTTCAAATAGTTGCGATATAAATGATTTAGCTTCAACTAGAAGCGAATCAAGCGAGTTAGCTTCTCATCCATGCGAAACAAATGATTTAGCTTCAAATACTTCCGATATAAATGATTTAGCCTCAACTGGAAGCGAGACAAACGAGTTAGCTTCACTTTCACGCGAAACAAATGATTTAGCTTCAAACAAATGCGAAGTAGAAGGTTTAGCTTCAAATTCATGCGAAACAAATGATTTAGCTTCAAATACTTGCAAAAATAAATGATTTAGCTTCAACTGGAAGCGAAACAAGCGAGTTAGTTTCTAACCCATGCGAAACACATGATATAATTTCTAATCAATGCGGAGTAGAAGGTTTAGCTTCAAATCCATGCGAAACAAATGATTCATGTTCAAATACTTGCGATAGAAATGATTTAGCTTCAACTGGAAGCGAATCAAGCGAGTTAGCTTCTCATCCATGCGAAACAAATGATTTAGCTACAAATACTTGCGGTATAAACGATATAGCTTCAAATGCATGCGAAACAAACTAGTTAGATTCACATTCATTCGAAACACATTATTTAGCTTCAAATCAATGCGATGTAGAAGGTTTACTTCAAATCCATGCGAAACAAATGATTTAGCTTCAAATACTTGCGATATAAATTATTTAGCTTCAACTGGAAGCGAAACAATCGAGTTAGTTTCTAACCCATGCGAAACACATAATATAACTTCTAATCAATGCGGAGTAGTAGGCTTAGCTTCAAATGCATGCGAAAAACATGAATTAGCTTCAAAACAATGCGGAATAGAAGGTTTAGCTTCAAATGCATGCGAAACAAATAAATTTACCTTCAAATACTAGCGATATAAATGATTTAGCTTCAACTGAATGCGAAACAAGCGAATTAGATTCTAATCCATGCGAAAGAAAGATTTAGCTTCAAATACTTGCGATATAATCGATATAGATTGAAACGCATGCGAAACAAACGAGTTAGCTTCAAATCCACGCGAAACACATGATCTATCTTCCAAGCAATGCGAAGTAGAAGGTTTAGCTTCAAGTCCATGGGAAACACATGATTTAGCTTCAATTCAATGCGGAATAGAAGGTTTAGCTTCAAATGCATGCGAAACAAATGATTTAAATTCAAATACTAGCGATATAAATGATTTAGCTTCAACTGAAAGCGAAACAAGCGAATTAGATTCCAATTCATGCGAAAAAAAGATTTTGCTTCAAATACTTGCGATATAAATGATTTAGCTTCAACTGGAAGTGAAACAAGCGAGTTAGCTTCAAATCCATGCGAAACACATGATTTATCTTCAAAGCAACGCGAAGTAGAAGGTTTACCTTCAAATCCATGCGAAACAAATTATTTAGCTTCAAATAGTTGCGATATAAATGATTTAGCTTCAACTAGAAGCGAATCAAGCGAGTTAGCTTCTCATCCATGCGAAACAAATGATTTAGCTTCAAATACTTGCGGTATAAACGATATAGCTTCAAATGCATTCGAAACAAACTAGTTAGATTCACATTCATTCGAAACACATGATTTAGCTTTAAATCAATGAGAAGTAGAAGGTTTAGCTTCAAATCCATGCGAAACAAATGATTTAGCTTCAAATACCAGTGATATAAACGATTTAGCTTCAACTGGAAGCGAAACAAGCGAGTTAGCTTCAAATCCATGCGAAAGAAATGATTTAGCTTCAAGTACTTGCGATATAAACGATATAGCTTCAAATGCACGCGAGACAAACGAGTTAGCTCACATTCATTCGAAACACATGATTTAGCTTCAAATCTATTCGAAGTAGAAGATTTAGCTTCAAATCCATGCGAAACAAATGATTTAGCTTCAACTGGAAGTGAAACAAGCGAGTTAGCTTCTCATCCATGCGAAACAAATGATTTAGCTTCAAATACTTCCGATATAAATGATTTAGCCTCAACTGGAAGCGAGATAAACGAGTTAGCTTCACTTTCACGCGAAACAAATGATTTAGCTTCAAACCAATGCGAAGTAGAAGGTTTAGCTTCAAATTCATGCGAAACAAATGATTTAGCTTCAAATACTTGCAAAAATAAATGATTTAGCTTCAACTGGAAGCGAAACAAGCGAGTTAGTTTCTAACCCATGCGAAACACATGATATAATTTCTAATCAATGCGGAGTAGAAGGTTTAGCTTCAAATCCATGCGAAACAAATGATTCATGTTCAAATACTTGTGATAGAAATGATTTAGCTTCAACTGGAAGCGAATCAAGCGAGTTAGCTTCTCATCCATGCGAAACAAATGATTTAGCTACAAATACTTGCGGTATAAACGATATAGCTTCAAATGCATGCGAAACAAACTAGTTAGATTCACATTCATTCGAAACACATGATTTAGCTTCAAATCTATTCGAAGTAGAAGATTTAGCTTCAAATCCATGCGAAACAAATGATTTAGCTTCAACTGGAAGCGAAACAAGCGAGTTAGTTTCTAACCCATGCGAAACACATGATATAATTTCTAATCAATGCGGAGTAGAAGGTTTAGCTTCAAATCCATGCGAAACAAATGATTCATGTTCAAATACTTGTGATAGAAATGATTTAGCTTCAACTGGAAGCGAATCAAGCGAGTTAGCTTCTCATCCATGCGAAACAAATGATTTAGCTACAAATACTTGCGGTATAAACGATATAGCTTCAAATGCATGCGAAACAAACTAGTTAGATTCACATTCATTCGAAACACATGATTTAGCTTCAAATCTATTCGAAGTAGAAGATTTAGCTTCAAATCCATGCGAAACAAATGATTTAGCTTCAACTGGAAGCGAAACAAGCGAGTTAGTTTCTAACCCATGCGAAACACATGATATAATTTCTAATCAATGCGGAGTAGAAGGTTTAGCTTCAAATCCATGCGAAACAAATGATTCATGTTCAAATACTTGCGATAGAAATGATTTAGCTTCAACTGGAAGCGAATCAAGCGAGTTAGCTTCTCATCCATGCGAAACAAATGATTTAGCTACAAATACTTGCGGTATAAACGATATAGCTTCAAATGCATGCGAAACAAACTAGTTAGATTCACATTCATTCGAAACACATTATTTAGCTTCAAATCAATGCGATGTAGAAGGTTTACTTCAAATCCATGCCAAACAAATGATTTAGCTTCAAATACTAGCGATATAAATGATTTAGCTTCAACTGGAAGCGAGACAAACGAGTTAGCTTCACATTCATGCGAAATACATGATTTAGCTTCGAATCAATGCGAGGTAAAAGCTTTGGCTTCAAATCCAAGCGAAACAAATGATGTAGCTTCAAGTACTTGCGGTATAAACGATATAGCTTCAAATGCATGCGAAACAAACGAGTTAGCTTCTAACCCATGCGAAACACGTGATTTAACTTCTGATCAATGCAGAGTATAAGGTTTAGCTTCAAATCCATGCGAAACAAATGATTTAGCTTCAAATACTTGCGATATAATCGATATTGATTCAAACGCATGCGAAACAAACGAGTTAGCTTCAAATCCACGCGAAACACATGATTTATCTTCCAAGCAATGCGAAGTAGAAGGTTTAGCTTCAAATCCATGGGAAACACATGATTTAGCTTCAATTCAATGCGGAATAGAAGGTTTAGCTTCAAATGCATGCGAAACAAATGATTTACCTTCAAATACTAGCGATATAAATGATTTAGCTTCAACTGAAAGCGAAACAAGCGAGTTAGCTTCAAAACCATGCGAAAGAAATGATTTAGCTTCAAATACTTGCGATAAAAACGATATATCTTCAAATGCATGCGAAACAAACGAGTTAGCTTCACAGTCATGCGAAACACATGATTTATCTTCAAAGCAACGCGAAGTAGCAGGTTTACCTTCAAATCCATGCGAAACAAATTATTTAGCTTCAAATAGTTGCGATATAAATGATTTATCTTCAACTGGATGCGAAACAAGCGAGTTAGCTTCTAAACCATGCGAAACACATGATTTAGCTTCAAGTCAACACAAAATAGAAGGTTTAGCTTCAAATCCAAGCGAAACAAATGATTTTGCTTCAAATACTTGGGATATAAATGATTTAGATTCAACTGCATGCGAAACAAACAAGTTAGATTCAAATCCATGCAAAACACGAGATTTAGATTCAAATCAATGCCGAGTAGAAATTTTAGCTTCAAATCCAAGCGAAACAAATGATTTAGCTTCAAATATTTGCGATATAAATGATTTAGCTTCAACTGCATGCGAAACAATCGAGTTATATACAAATCCAAGCGAAACACATGACAAAGCTTCAAATCAATGCGAAGTAGAAGATTTAGCTTCAAATCCAAGCGAAACAAATGATTTAGCTTCAAGTACTTGCGATATAAACGATATAGCTTCAAATTCATGCGACACAAACGAGTTAGCTTCACATTCATTCGAAACACATGATTTAGCTTCAAATCAATGCCAAGAAGAAGGTTTAGCTTCAAATCCAAGCGAAACAAATAATTTAGCTTCAAATACTTGCGATATAAATGATTTGGTTTCAACTGAATGCGAAACAAACGAGTTAGCTTCAAATCCACGCGAAACATATGATTTATCTTCCATGCATTGCGAAGTAGAAGGTTTAGCTTCAAATCCATGCGAATCAAATGATTTAGCTTCAAATACATGCGATATAAATGATTTAGATACAACTGCATGCGAAACAAACATGTTAGATTCAAATCCATGCGAAAAACGAGATTTAGATCTAAATCAATGCGGAGTAGAAGTTTTAGCTACAAATCCATGCGAAACACATGACTTAGCTTCTAATCAATGCGGAGTAGAAGGTTTAGCTTCAAAAGCATGCGAAACACATGATTTAGCTTCAAATCAATGCTAGGTAGAAGGTTTAGCTTCAAATCCATGCGAAATAAATGATTTAGCTACAAACACTTGCGATATAAATGATTTAGCTTTAACTGGAAGCGAAACAAGCGTGTTAACATCAAATCCATGCGAAACACATGATTTGTCTTCAAAGCAATGCGAAGTAGTAGGTTTAGCTCCAAATCCATGCGAAACAAATGATTTAGCTTCAAGTACTTGCGATATAAACGATATAGCTTCAAATGCATGCGATACAAACGAGTTAGCTTCGCATTCATTCGAAACACATGACTTAGGTTGAAAGCAATGCGAAGTAGAAGGTTTAGCTTCAAATCCATGCGAAATAAATGATTTAGCTTCAAACACTTGCGATATAAATGATTTAGCTTTAACTGGAAGCGAAACAAGCGAGTTAACATCAAATCCATGCGAAACACATGATTTGTCTTCAAAGCAATGCGAAGTAGAAGGTTTAGCTTCAAATCCATGCGAAACAAATGATTTAGCTTCAAGTACTTGCGATATAAACGATATAGCTTCAAATGCATGCGAAACAAGCGAGTTAGCTTCAAATCCAATCGAAAAAAATGATTTTGCTTCAAATACTTGCGATATAAATGATTTAGCTCCAACTGGAAGCGACACAAACGAGTTAGCTTCACATTCATGCGAAACACATGATTTAGCTTCAAATCAATGCGAAGAAGAAGGTTTAGCTTCAAATCCGAGCGAAACAAATGATTTTGCTTCAAATACTTGGGATATAAATGATTTAGATTCAACTGCATGCGAAACAAAAGAGTTAGATTCAAATCCATGCAAAACACGAGATTTAGATTCAAATCAATTCCGAGTAGAAGTTTTAGCTTCAAATCCATGCGAAACAAATGATTTAGCTTCAAATACTTCCGAAATAAATGATTTATCTTCAACTGCATGCGAAACAAACGAGTTAGCTTCAAATCCATGCGAAACACATGATTTGTCTTCAAAGCAATGCGATGTAGAAGGTTTAGCTTCAAATCCATGCGAAACAAATGATTTAGCTTCCAATACTTACGATATAAATGATACAGCTTCAACTGCATTCGAAACAAACGAGTTAGCTTCAAATCCATGCGAAACACATGATTTGTCTTCAAAGCAACGCGAAGTAGAAGGTTTACCTTCAAATCCATGCGAAACAAATTATTTAGCTTCAAATAGTTGCGATATAAATGATTTAGCTTCAACTAGAAGCGAATTAAGCGAGTTAGCTTCTCATCCATGCGAAACAAATGATTTAGCTTCAAATACTTGCGGTATAAACGATATAGCTTCAAATGCATTCGAAACAAACTAGTTAGATTCACATTCATTCGAAACACATGATTTAGCTTCAAATCAATGAGAAGTAGAAGGTTTAGCTTCAAATCCATGCGAAACAAATGATTTAGCTTCAAATACCAGTGATATAAACGATTTAGCTTCAACTGGAAGCGAAACAAGCGAGTTAGCTTCAAAACCATGCGAAAGAAATGATTTAGCTTCAAATACTTGCGATAAAAACGATATATCTTCAAATGCATGCGAAACAAACGAGTTAGCTTCACAGTCATTCGAAAAACATGATTTATCTTCAAAGCAACGCGAAGTAGAAGGTTTATCTTCAAATCCAAGAGAAACAAATGATTTACCTTCAAATATTTGCGATATAAATGATTTAGCTTTAACTGGAAGCGAAACAAGAGAGTTAGCTTCAAATTCATGCGAAACAAACGAGTTAGCTTCACAGTCATTCGAAACACATGATTTAGCTTCAAATCAATGCGAAGAAGATGGTTCAGCTTCAAATCCAAGCGAAACAAATGATTTTGCTTCAAATACTTGGGATATAAATGATTTAGATTCAACTGCATGCGAAACAAACAAGTTAGATTCAAATCCATGCAAAACACGAGATTTAGATTCAAATCAATGCCGAGTACAAGTTTTAGCTTCAAATCCATGCGAAACAAATGATTTAGCTAGAAATACTTGCGATATAAATGATATAGCTTCAAATGCATGCGAAACAAACGAGTTAGCTTCACAGTCATTCGAAACACATGATTTAGCTTCAAATCAATGCGAAGTAGAAGATTTAGCTTCAAATCCATGCGAAACAAATGATTTACCTTCAAATACTGGCGATATAAATGATTTAGCATCAACTGAAAGCGATACATGCGAAGTAGCTTCTAATTCATGCCAAAAAAAAGATTTGGCTTCAAATCGTTGGGACATAAACGATATAGCTTCAAATGCATGCGAAACAATCGAGTTAGCATCACATTCATTCGAAACACATGATTTAGCTTCAAATCAATGCGAAGAAGAAGGTTTAGCTTCAAATCCAAGAGAAACAAATGTTTTTGCTTCAAATACTGCGATATAAATGATTTAGATCCAACTGCATGCGAAACAAACAAGTTAGGTTCAAATCCATGCAAAACACGAGATTTAGATTCAAATCAATGCCGAGTACAAGTTTTAGCTTCAAATCCATGCGAAACAAATGATTTAGCTTCAAGAACTTGCGATATAAACGATATAGCTGCAAATGCATGCTAAACAAACGAGTTAGCTTCACATTCATTCGAAACACATGATTTAGCTTCAAATCAATGTGAAATAGAAGGTTTAGCTTCAAATCCATGCGAAACAAATGATTTAGCTTCAAGTACTTCCGATATAAATGATTTAGATTCAACTGCATGCGAAACATACAAGTTAGATTAAAATCCATGCAAAACACGAGATTTAGATTCAAATCACTGCCGAGTAGAAGTTTTAGCTTCAAATCCATGCGAAACAAATGATTTAGCTTCTAATACTTGCGATATAAACGATATTGATTCAAATGCATGCGAAACAATCGAGTTAGCTTCACAGTCATTCGAAACACATGATTTAGCTTCAAATTAATGCGAAGTAAAAGGTTTAGCTTCAAATCCAAGCGAAACAAATGATTTAGCTTCAAATACTATCGATGTAAATGATTTAGCTTCAACTGGAAGCGAAACAAACGAGTTAGCTTCACATTCATTCGAAACGCATGATTTAGCTTCAAATCACTGCGAAGGAGAAGGCTTAGCTTCAAATCCAAGAGAAACAAATGATTTTGCTTCAAATACTTGCGATATAAATGATTTAGATTCAACTGCATGCGAAACAAACAAGTTAGATTCAAATCCATGCAAAACACGAGATTTAGATTCAAATCATTGCCGAGTAGAAGTTTTAGCTTCAAATCCATGCGAAACACATGATTTAACTTCAAATCCACGCGGAGTAGAAGGTGTAACTTCAAATCCATGCGAAACAAATGATTTAGCTTCAAATACTTCCGAAATAAATGATTTATCTTCAACTGCATGCGAAACAAACGAGTTAGCTTCAAATCCATGCGAAACACATGATTTGTCTTCAAAGCAATGCGATGTAGAAGGTTTAGCTTCAAATCCATGCGAAACAAATGATTTAGCTTCCAATACTTACGATATAAATGATACAGCTTCAACTGCATTCGAAACAAACGAGTTAGCTTCAAATCCATGCGAATCACATGATTTGTCTTCAAAGCAACGCGAAGTAGAAGGTTTACCTTCAAATCAATGCGTAACAAATTATTTAGCTTCAAATAGTTGCGATATAAATGATTTAGCTTCAACTAGAAGCGAATCAAGCGAGTTAGCTTCTCATCCATGCGAAACAAATGATTTAGCTTCAAATACTTGCGGTATAAACGATATAGCTTCAAATGCATTCGAAACAAACTAGTTAGATTCACATTCATTCGAAACACATGATTTAGCTTCAAATCAATGAGAAGTAGAAGGTTTAGCTTCAAATCCATGCGAAACAAATGATTTAGCTTCAAATACCAGTGATATAAACGATTTAGCTTCAACTGGAAGCGAAACAAGCGAGTTAGCTTCAAATCCATGCGAAAGAAATGATTTAGCTTCAAGTACTTGCGATATAAACGATATAGCTTCAAATGCACGCGAGACAAACGAGTTAGCTCACATTCATTCGAAACACATGATTTAGCTTCAAATCTATTCGAAGTAGAAGATTTAGCTTCAAATCCATGCGAAACAAATGATTTAGCTTCAACTGGAAGTGAAACAAGCGAGTTAGCTTCAAATCCATGCGAAACACATGATTTATCTTCAAAGCAACGCGAAGTAGAAGGTTTACCTTCAAATCCATGCGAAACAAATTATTTAGCTTCAAATAGTTGCGATATAAATCATTTAGCTTCAACTAGAAGCGAATCAAGCGAGTTAGCTTCTCATCCATGCGAAACAAATGATTTAGCTTCAAATACTTCCGATATAAATGATTTAGCCTCAACTGGAAGCGAGACAAACGAGTTAGCTTCACTTTCACGCGAAACAAATGATTTAGCTTCAAACAAATGCGAAGTAGAAGGTTTAGCTTCAAATTCATGCGAAACAAATGATTTAGCTTCAAATACTTGCAAAAATAAATGATTTAGCTTCAACTGGAAGCGAAACAAGCGAGTTAGTTTCTAACCCATGCGAAACACATGATATAATTTCTAATCAATGCGGAGTAGAAGGTTTAGCTTCAAATCCATGCGAAACAAATGATTCATGTTCAAATACTTGCGATAGAAATGATTTAGCTTCAACTGGAAGCGAATCAAGCGAGTTAGCTTCTCATCCATGCGAAACAAATGATTTAGCTACAAATACTTGCGGTATAAACGATATAGCTTCAAATGCATGCGAAACAAACTAGTTAGATTCACATTCATTCGAAACACATTATTTAGCTTCAAATCAATGCGATGTAGAAGGTTTACTTCAAATCCATGCGAAACAAATGATTTAGCTTCAAATACTTGCGATATAAATTATTTAGCTTCAACTGGAAGCGAAACAAGCGAGTTAGTTTCTAACCCATGCGAAACACATAATATAACTTCTAATCAATGCGGAGTAGTAGGCTTAGCTTCAAATGCATGCGAAAAACATGAATTAGCTTCAAAACAATGCGGAATAGAAGGTTTAGCTTCAAATGCATGCGAAACAAATAAATTTACCTTCAAATACTAGCGATATAAATGATTTAGCTTCAACTGAATGCGAAACAAGCGAATTAGATTCTAATCCATGCGAAAGAAAGATTTAGCTTCAAATACTTGCGATATAATCGATATAGATTGAAACGCATGCGAAACAAACGAGTTAGCTTCAAATCCACGCGAAACACATGATTTATCTTCCAAGCAATGCGAAGTAGAAGGTTTAGCTTCAAGTCCATGGGAAACACATGATTTAGCTTCAATTCAATGCGGAATAGAAGGTTTAGCTTCAAATGCATGCGAAACAAATGATTTAAATTCAAATACTAGCGATATAAATGATTTAGCTTCAACTGAAAGCGAAACAAGCGAATTAGATTCCAATTCATGCGAAAAAAAGATTTTGCTTCAAATACTTGCGATATAAATGATTTAGCTTCAACTGGAAGTGAAACAAGCGAGTTAGCTTCAAATCCATGCGAAACACATGATTTATCTTCAAAGCAACGCGAAGTAGAAGGTTTACCTTCAAATCCATGCGAAACAAATTATTTAGCTTCAAATAGTTGCGATATAAATGATTTAGCTTCAACTAGAAGCGAATCAAGCGAGTTAGCTTCTCATCCATGCGAAACAAATGATTTAGCTTCAAATACTTGCGGTATAAACGATATAGCTTCAAATGCATTCGAAACAAACTAGTTAGATTCACATTCATTCGAAACACATGATTTAGCTTTAAATCAATGAGAAGTAGAAGGTTTAGCTTCAAATCCATGCGAAACAAATGATTTAGCTTCAAATACCAGTGATATAAACGATTTAGCTTCAACTGGAAGCGAAACAAGCGAGTTAGCTTCAAATCCATGCGAAAGAAATGATTTAGCTTCAAGTACTTGCGATATAAACGATATAGCTTCAAATGCACGCGAGACAAACGAGTTAGCTCACATTCATTCGAAACACATGATTTAGCTTCAAATCTATTCGAAGTAGAAGATTTAGCTTCAAATCCATGCGAAACAAATGATTTAGCTTCAACTGGAAGTGAAACAAGCGAGTTAGCTTCTCATCCATGCGAAACAAATGATTTAGCTTCAAATACTTCCGATATAAATGATTTAGCCACAACTGGAAGCGAGACAAACGAGTTAGCTTCACTTTCACGCGAAACAAATGATTTAGCTTCAAACCAATGCGAAGTAGAAGGTTTAGCTTCAAATTCATGCGAAACAAATGATTTAGCTTCAAATACTTGCAAAAATAAATGATTTAGCTTCAACTGGAAGCGAAACAAGCGAGTTAGTTTCTAACCCATGCGAAACACATGATATAATTTCTAATCAATGCGGAGTAGAAGGTTTAGCTTCAAATCCATGCGAAACAAATGATTCATGTTCAAATACTTGCGATAGAAATGATTTAGCTTCAACTGGAAGCGAATCAAGCGAGTTAGCTTCTCATCCATGCGAAACAAATGATTTAGCTACAAATACTTGCGGTATAAACGATATAGCTTCAAATGCATGCGAAACAAACTAGTTAGATTCACATTCATTCGAAACACATTATTTAGCTTCAAATCAATGCGACGTAGAAGGTTTACTTCAAATCCATGCCAAACAAATGATTTAGCTTCAAATACTAGCGATATAAATGATTTAGCTTCAACTGGAAGCGAGACAAACGAGTTAGCTTCACATTCATGCGAAATACATGATTTAGCTTCGAATCAATGCGAGGTAAAAGCTTTGGCTTCAAATCCAAGCGAAACAAATGATGTAGCTTCAAGTACTTGCGGTATAAACGATATAGCTTCAAATGCATGCGAAACAAACGAGTTAGCTTCTAACCCATGCGAAACACGTGATTTAACTTCTGATCAATGCTGAGTATAAGGTTTAGCTTCAAATCCATGCGAAACAAATGATTTAGCTTCAAATACTTGCGATATAATCGATATTGATTCAAACGCATGCGAAACAAACGAGTTAGCTTCAAATCCACGCGAAACACATGATTTATCTTCCAAGCAATGCGAAGTAGAAGGTTTAGCTTCAAATCCATGGGAAACACATGATTTAGCTTCAATTCAATGCGGAATAGAAGGTTTAGCTTCAAATGCATGCGAAACAAATGATTTACCTTCAAATACTAGCGATATAAATGATTTAGCTTCAACTGAAAGCGAAACAAGCAAATTAGATTCCAACTCATGCGAAAAAAAGATTTTGCTTCAAATACTTGCGATATAAATGATTTAGCTTCATCTGGAAGTGAAACAAGCGAGTTAGCTTCAAATCCATGCGAAACACATGATTTATCTTCAAAGCAACGCGAAGTAGAAGGTTTACCTTCAAATCCATGCGAAACAAATTATTTAGCTTCAAATAGTTGCGATATAAATGATTTATCTTCAACTGGATGCGAAACAAGCGAGTTAGCTTCTAAACCATGCGAAACACATGATTTCGCTTCAAGTCAACACAAAATAGAAGGTTTAGCTTCAAATCCAAGCGAAACAAATGATTTTGCTTCAAATACTTGGGATATAAATGATTTAGATTCAACTGCATGCGAAACAAACAAGTTAGATTCAAATCCATGCAAAACACGAGATTTAGATTCAAATCAATGCCGAGTAGAAATTTTAGCTTCAAATCCAAGCGGAACAAATGATTTAGCTTCAAATATTTGCGATATAAATGATTTAGCTTCAACTGCATGCGAAACAATCGAGTTATATACAAATCCAAGCGAAACACATGACAAAGCTTCAAATCAATGCGAAGTAGAAGATTTAGCTTCAAATCCAAGCGAAACAAATGATTTCGCTTCAAGTACTTGCGATATAAACGATATAGCTTCAAATTCATGCGACACAAACGAGTTAGCTTCACATTCATTCGAAACACATGATTTAGCTTCAAATCAATGCCAAGAAGAAGGTTTAGCTTCAAATCCAAGCGAAACAAATAATTTAGCTTCAAATACTTGCGATATAAATGATTTGGTTTCAACTGAATGCGAAACAAACGAGTTAGCTTCAAATCCACGCGAAACATATGATTTATCTTCCATGCATTGCGAAGTAGAAGGTTTAGCTTCAAATCCATGCGAATCAAATGATTTAGCTTCAAATACATGCGATATAAATGATTTAGATACAACTGTATGCGAAACAAACATGTTAGATTCAAATCCATGCGAAAAACGAGATTTAGATCTAAATCAATGCGGAGTAGAAGTTTTAGCTACAAATCCATGCGAAACACATGACTTAGCTTCTAATCAATGCGGAGTAGAAGGTTTAGCTTCAAAAGCATGCGAAACACATGATTTAGCTTCAAATCAATGCTAGGTAGAAGGTTTAGCTTCAAATCCATGCGAAATAAATGATTTAGCTACAAACACTTGCGATATAAATGATTTAGCTTTAACTGGAAGCGAAACAAGCGTGTTAACATCAAATCCATGCGAAACACATGATTTGTCTTCAAAGCAATGCGAAGTAGTAGGTTTACCTCCAAATCCATGCGAAACAAATGATTTAGCTTCAAGTACTTGCGATATAAACGATATAGCTTCAAATGCATGCGATACAAACGAGTTAGCTTCGCATTCATTCGAAACACATGACTTAGGTTGAAAGCAATGCGAAGTAGAAGGTTTAGCTTCAAATCCATGCGAAATAAATGATTTAGCTTCAAACACTTGCGATATAAATGATTTAGCTTTAACTGGAAGCGAAACAAGCGAGTTAACATCAAATCCATGCGAAACACATGATTTGTCTTCAAAGCAATGCGAAGTAGAAGGTTTAGCTTCAAATCCATGCGAAACAAATGATTTAGCTTCAAGTACTTGCGATATAAACGATATAGCTTCAAATGCATGCGAAACAAGCGAGTTAGCTTCAAATCCAATCGAAAAAAATGATTTTGCTTCAAATACTTGCGATATAAATGATTTAGCTCCAACTGGAAGCGACACAAACGAGTTAGCTTCACATTCATGCGAAACACATGATTTAGCTTCAAATCAGTGCGAAGAAGAAGGTTTAGCTTCAAATCCGAGCGAAACAAATGATTTTGCTTCAAATACTTGGGATATAAATGATTTAGATTCAACTGCATGCGAAACAAAAGAGTTAGATTCAAATCCATGCAAAACACGAGATTTAGATTCAAATCAATTCCGAGTAGAAGTTTTAGCTTCAAATCCATGCGAAACAAATGATTTAGCTTCAAATACTTCCGATATAAATGATTTAGCTTCAACTGGAAGTGAGACAAACGAGTTAGCTTCACATTCATGCGAAACACATGATTTAGCTTCAAATCAATACAAAATAGAAGGTTTAGCTTCAAATCCAAGCGAAAGAAATGATTTTGCTTCAAATACTTGGGATATAAATGAATTAGATTCAACTACATGCGAAACAAACAAGTTAGATTCAAATCCATGCAAAACACGAGATTTAGATTCAAATCAATGCCCAGCAGAAGTTTTAGCTTCAAATCCATGCGAAACAAACGAGTTAGCTTCAAATCCACGCGAAACACATGATTTATCTTCCAAGCAATGCGAAGTAGAAGGTTTAGCTGCAAATCCATGCGAAACAAATGATTTGGCTTCCAATACTTGGGATATAAATGATTTAGATTCAACTGCACGCGAAACAAACAAGTTAGATTCAAATCCATACAAAACACGAGATTTAGATTCAAATCAATGCGAAGTAGAAGATTTAGATTCAAATCCAAGCGAAACAAATGATTTTGCTTCAAATACTTGCGATATAAATGATTTAGATTCAACTGCATGCGAAGCAAACAACTTAGATTCACTTTCATTCGAAACACATGATTTAGCTTCAAATCAATGCGAAGTAGAAGATTTAGATTCAAATCCAAGCGAAACAAATGATTTTGCTTCAAATACTTGCGATATAAATGATTTAGATTCAACTGCATGCGAACAAACAACTTAGATTCACATTCATTCGAAACACATGATTTAGCTTCAAATCAATCCGAAGTAGAAGGTTTAGCTGCAAATCCATGCGAAACAAATGATTCTGCCTCTAATACTAGCGATAAGAAATGATTTAGCTCCAACTGGAAGCGAAACATGCGAGTTAGCTTCATATCCGTGCGAAACAAATGATTTAGCTTCAATTACTTGCGATATAATCTATATAGCTTCAAATGCATGCGATACAAACGAGGTAGCTTCGCATTCATTCGAATCACATGACTTAGGTTGAAAGCAATGCGAAGTAGAAGGTTTAGCTCCAAATCCATGCGAAACAAATGATTTAGCTTCAAATACTTGCGATATAATCGATATAGCTTCAAATGCATGCCAAACAAACGAGTTAGCTTCACATTCATTCGAAACACATGATTTAGCTTCAAAGGAATACGAAGTAGAAGGATTAGCTTCAAATCCAAGCGAAACAAATGGTTTTGCGTCAAATACTTGCGATATAAATGATTTAGATACAACTGCATGCGAAACAATCATGTTAGATTCAAATCCATGCGAAAAATGAGATTTAGATCTAAATCAATGCGGAGTAGAAGTTTTAGCTACAAATCCAGGCGAAACAAGTGATTTAGCTTCAACTACTTGCGATATAAACGATATAGCTTCAAATGCATGCGAAACAAGCGAGTTAGCTTCAAATCCAATCGAAAAAAATGATTCTGCTTCAAACACTTGCGATATAAATGATTTAGCTTTAACTGGAAGCGAAACAAGCGAGTTAACATCAAATCCATGCGAAACACCTGATTTGTCTTCAAAGCAATGCGAAGAAGAAGGTTTAGCTTCAAATCCGAGCGAAACAAATGATTTTGCTTCAAATACTTGGGATATAAATGATTTAGATTCAACTGCATGCGAAACAAAAGAGTTAGATTCAAATCCATGCAAAACACGAGATTTAGATTCAAATCAATTCCGAGTAGAAGTTTTAGCTTCAAATCCATGCGAAACAAATGATTTAGCTTCAAATACTTCCGATATAAATGATTTAGCTTCAACTGGAAGCGAAACATGCGAGTTAGCTTCAAATCCACGCGAAACACATGATTTATCTTCCTAGCAATGCGAAGTAGAAGGTTTAGCTGCAAATCCATGCGAAACAAATGATTCTGCTGCAAACACTAGCGATACAAAATGATTTAGCTCCAACTGGAAGCGAAACATGCGAGTTAGCTTCAAATCCATGCGAAACAAATGATTCAGCTTCAAGTACCTGCGATATAAACGATATAGCTTCAAATGCATGCGAAAAAAAAGAGTTAGCTTCTAATTCATTCAAAACACATTATTTAGCTTCAAATCAATGCGAAGTAGAAGATTCAGCTTCAAATCCATGCGAAACAAATGATTTAGCTTCAAATACATGCGATATAAATGATTTAGATTCAACTGCATGCGAAGCAAACAACTTAGATTCACTTTCATTCGAAACACATGATTTAGCTTCAAATCAATGCGAAGTAGAAGATTTAGCTTCAAATCCAAGCGAATCAAATGATTTAGCTTCAAATACATGCGATATAAATGATGTAGATACAACTGCATGCGAAACAATCGAGTTAGATTCAAATCCAAGCGAAACACATGGCAAAGCTTCAAATCAGTGCGAGGTAGAACGTTTAGCTTCAAATCCATGCGAAACAAATGATTTAGCTTCAAATACTTGCGATATAAATGATTTAGCTTCAACTGGAAGCGAAACAATCGAGTTAAATTCAAATCCACGCGAAACACATGATTTATTTACCAAGCAATGCGAAGTAGAAGGTTTAGCTTCAAATCCATGCGAAACAAATGGTTTAGCTTCAAGTACTAGCGATATAAATGATTTAGCTCCAACTGGAAGCGAAACATGCAAGTTAGCTTCAAATCCATGCGAAACAAATGATTTAGCTTCAAGTGCTAGCGATATAAACGATATAGCTACAAATGCATGCGAAACTAACATGTTAGATTCAAATGCATGCGAAAAACGAGATTTAGATTTAAATCAATACGGAGTAGAAGTTTTAGCAACAAATCCATGCGAAACAAATGATTTAGCTTAAAATACTTGCGATATAAACGATATAGCCTGAAATGCATGCGATACAAACGAGTTAGCTTCACATTCATTCGAAACACATGACTTAGGTTGAAAGCAGTGCGAAGTAGAAGGTTTAGCTTCAAATCCATGCGAAACAAATGATTTGGCTTCAATTAATTGCGATGTAAATGATTTAGCTTTAACTGGAAGCGAAACAAGCGAGTTAGCTTCAAATCCATGCGAAACAAATGAGTTAGCTTCAAATACATGCGATATAAATGATTTAGATTCAACTGCATGCGAAGCAAGCAACTTAGATTCACTTTCATTCGAAACACATGATTTAGCTTCAAATCAATGCGAAGTAGAAGATTTAGATTCAAATCCAAGCGAAACAAATGATTTTGCTTCAAATACCAGCGATATAAACGATATAGATTCAAATGCATGCGAAACAAATGAGTTAGCTTCAAATCCACGCGAAACACATGATTTATCTTCCAAGCAATACGAAGTAGAAGGGTTAGCTGCAAATCCATGCGAAACAAGTGATTTAGCTTCAAATGCTCGCGATATAAACGATATAGATTCAAATGCATGCGATACAAACGAGTTAGCATCAAATCCACGCGAAACACATGACAAAGCTTCAAATCAGTGCGAGGTAGAAGGTTTAGCTTCAAATCCATGCGAAACAAATGATTTAGCTTAAGATAATTGCGATGTAAATGATTTAGATTTAACTGGAAGCGAAACGAGCGAGTTAGATTCAAATCCATGCGAAACACATGATTTGCATTCAAAGGAATACGAAGTAGAAGGTTTAGCTTCAAATCCATGCGAAACAAATGATTTAGCTTCAAATCAATGCAAAATAGAAGGTTTAGCTTCAAATCCAAGCGAAACATATGATTTTGCTTCAAATACTTGGGATATAAATGATTTCGATTCAACTGCATGCGAAACAAACAAGTTAGATTCAAATCCATACAAAACACGAGATTTAGATTCAAATCAATGCAGAGTAGAAGTTTTAGCTTCAAATCCATGCGAAACAAATGGTTTAGCTTCAAATACTTGCGATATAAACGATATAGATACAAATGCATGCGATACAAATGAGTTAGCTTCAAATCCACGCGAAACACATGATTTATCTTCCAAGCAATGCGAAGTAGAAGGTTCAGCTTCAAATCCATGCGAAACAAATGATTCAGCTTCAAGTACTTGCGATTTAAACGATATAGCTTCAAATGCATGCGAAACAAACGAGTTAGCTTCTAATTCATTCAAAACACATTATTTAGCTTCAAATCAAAGCGGAGTAGAAGATTTAGCTTCAAATCCATGCGAAACAAATGATTTAGCTTAAGATAATTGCGATGTGAACGATTTAACTTTAACTGGAAGCGAAACGAGCGAGTTAGCTTCAAATCCAAGCGAAACAAATGATTTTGCTTCAAATACTTGGGATATAAATGATTTAGATTCAACTGCATGCGAAACAAACAAGTTAGATTCAAATCCATGCAAAACACGAGATTTAGATTCAAATCAATTCCGAGTAGAAATTTTAGCTTCAAATCCATGCGAAACAAATGATTTAGCTTTAAATACTCGCGATATAAACGTTATAGCTTCAAATGCATGCGAAACAAACGAGTTAGCTTCACAGTCATTCGAAACACATGATTTAGCTTCAAATCAATGCGAAGTAGAAGGTTTAGCTTAAAATCCAAGCGAAACAAATAATTTAGCTTAAAATAATTGCGATGTAAATGATTTAGTTTTAACTGGAAGCGAAACGAGCGAGTTAGCTTCAAATCCATGCGAAACACATGATTTGCATTCAAAGGAATACGAAGTAGAAGGTTTAGCTTCAAATCCATGTCAAACATTGATTTAATTTCAAATACTAGCGATATAAATGATTTAGCTTCAACTGGAAGCGGGACAAACGAGTTAGCTTCACAGTCATTCGAAACACATGATTTATTTTCAAATTAATGCGAAGTAGAAGGTTTAGCTTCAAATCATTGCGAAACAAATGATTTAGCTTCAAGTACTAGCGATATAAACAATATAGCTTCAAATGCATGCGAAACAAACGAGTTAGCTTCACATTCATTCGAAACACATGATTTAGAATCAAATCAATGCGAAGTAGAAGATTTAGCTTCAAATCCATGCGAAACAAATGATTTAGCTTCAAATACTTGTGATATAAATGATTTAGCTTCAACTGCATGCGAAACGATCGAGTTAGATTCAAATCCACGCGAAACACATGACAAAGTTTCAAATCAGTGCGAGGTAGAAGGTTTAGCTTCAAATCCATGCTAATCAAATGATTTAGCTTCAAGTACTAGCGATATAAATGATTTAGCTCCAACTGGAAGCGAAACATGCGAGTTAGCTTCAAATCCATGCGAAACAAATGATTTAGCTTCAAATACTTGTGATATAAATGATTTAGCTTCAACTGCATGCGAAACGATCGAGTTAGATTCAAATCCACGCGAAACACATGACAAAGTTTCAAATCAATGCGAAGTAGAAGATTTAGATTCAAATCCAAGCGAAACAAATGATTTTGCCTTAAATACTTGCGATATACATGATTTAGATTCAACTGCATGCGAAACAAACAAGTTAGATTCAAATCCATGCAAAACACGAGATTTAGATTCAAATCAATTCCGAGTAGAAACTTTAGCTTCAAATCCATGCGAAACAAATGATTAAGCTTCAAATACTTGCGATATAAATGATTTAGATTCAACTGCATGCGAAACAAATTAGTTAGCTTCAAATCCACGCGAAACACATGATTTATCTTCCATGCATTGCGAAGTAGAAGGTTTAGCTTCAAATCCATGCGAAACAAATGATTTAGCTTCAAATAATTGCGATATAAACGATATAGCTACAAATGCATGCGAAACAAACGAGTTAGCTTCACATTCATTCGAAACACATGATTTAGATTCAAATCAATGCGAAAAAGAAGGTTTAGCATCAAATCCAAGCGAAACACATGATTTGTCTTCAAAGGAATACGAAGTAGAAGGTTTATCTTCAAATCCATGCGAAACAAATGATTTAACTTTAAATACTAGCGATATAAATGATATAGCTTCAACTGGAAGCGAAACAAGCGAGTTAGCTTCTAATCCATGCGACACAATAGATTTATCTTCAAGTACTTGGGATATAAATGATATAGCTTCAAATGCATGCGAAACAAACGAGTTAGCTTCACATTCATTCGAATCACATGATTTAGCTTCAAATCAATGCGAAGAAGGTTTAGTTTCAAATCCAAGAGAAACAAATGATTTAGCTTCAAATACTTGCGATATAAATGCTTTAGCTTCAACTGGAAGCGAAACAAACGGGTTAGCTTCAATTCATGCGACCCAAATGATTTAGGTTCCAATCAATGCAGAGTAGAAGGTTTAGCTTCAAATGCAGGCGAAACACATGATTTATATTCAAATCAATGTGAAGTAGAAGGTTTTGCTCCAAATACATATGAAATAAATGATTTAGCATCAAATACTTGCGACATAAATGATTTAGCTTCAACTGGATTCGAAACAAGGGAGTTAGATTCAAATCCACGCAAAGAACATGATTATGCTTCAAATGCATACGAAACACATGATTTGGCTTCGAGTCAATGCGAAGTGGAAGGTCTAGCTTCAAATCCACGCGAAACAAATGATTTAGCTTCGCATACTTGCGATATAAATGATTTAGCTTCAACTGAATGCGAAACAAACGAGTTAGCTTCAAATCCATGCGAAACAAATGATTTATCTTCAAAGCAATGCGAAGTAGAAGGTTTAGCTTCAACTCCATGCGAAGTAGAAGGTTTAACTTCAAATCTATAAGTAACAAATGATTTAGCTTCAGAAACTTGAGAAATAAATTATTTAGCTTCAACTGCATGCGAATACAAACGAGTTAGCTTGAAATCCATGCGAAGCACATGAGTTAGCTTGAAATCAATGCGGAGTAGATGGTTTAGCGTCAAATGCATGCGCAACATATTATTTAGCTTCAAATCAACACAGAATAGAAGGATTAGCTTCAAATGCATGGGAAACACATGATTTAGCTTAAAATTCATGCGAAACACATGACTTAGCTTCAAATCAATGCAGAGTAGAAGACTTAGCTTCAATTGCATGCGAAACACATGATTTAGCTTCAAATCAATGCGGAATAGAAGGTTTAACTTCAAATGCATGCGAAACAGATGATTTAGCCTTAAATCAATGCGAAGTAGAAAGTTTAGCTACAAATCCATGCGAAACAAATGATGTAGCTTCAAATCAATGTAAAGTAGAAGGTATAGCTTCAAATCCTTAAGAAACAAATGATTTAGCATCAAATACTTACGACATAATTGATTTAGCTTGAACTGTATGCGAAACAAACGAGTTAGCTTCACACCCATGCGAAACACATTATTTAGATTCAAATCCATGCGGATTAGAAGGTTTAGCTTAAAATCCGTGCGAAACAAAAGATTTAGCTTCAAATACTTGCGATAGAAATGATTTAGCTTCAACTGCATGCGAAACAAGGGAGTTAGATTCAAATCCACGCGAAAAACATGATTAAGCTTCCAATCCTTACGAAACACATGATTTGGCTTCGAGTCAATGCGAAGTTGAAGGTTTAGCTTCAACTCCACGCGAAACAAATGATTTACCTTCAAATACTTGCGATATAAATGATGTAGCTTTAACTGGAAGCGAAACAAGCGAGTTAGCTTCAAATCCATGCGAAACACATGATTTATCTTCCATGCATTGCGAAGTAGAAGGTTTAGCTTCAAATCCATGCGAAACAAATGATTTAGCTTCAAATACATGCGATATAAATGATATAGATTGAACTGCATGCGAAACAAACAACTTAGATTCACATTCATTCGAAACAAATGATTTAGCTTCAAATCAATGCCAAGTAGAAGGCTTAGCTTCAAATCCAAGCGAAACAAATGATTTTGCTTCAAATACTTGCGATATAAATGATTTAGCTTCAACTGGAAGCGAGACAAACGAGTTAGCTTCACATTCATGCGAAACACATGATTTAGCTTCAAGTCAACACAAAATAGAAGGTTTAGCTTCAAATCCAAGCGAAGCAAATGATTTTGCTTCAAATACTTGGGATATAAATGATTTAGATTCAACTGCATGCGAAACAAACAAGTTAGATTCAAATCCATGCAAAACACGAGATTTAGATTCAAATCAATTCCGAGTAGAAATTTTAGCTTCAAATCCATGCGAAACAAATGATTTAGCTTCAAATACTTGCGATATAAACGTTATAGCTTCAAATGCATGCGAAACAAACGAGTTAGCTTCACAGTCATTCGAAACACATGATTTATCTTCAAATTAATGCGAAGTAGCCGGTTTAGCTTCAAATCAATGCGAAACAAATGATTTACCTTCAAAAACTAGCGATATAAATGATATAGCTTCAACTGGAAGCGAAACAAGCGAGTTAGCTTCTCATCCATGCGAAAAAAAGATTTAGATCAAATACTTGCGATATAAATGATTTAGCTTCAACTGGAAGCGAAACATGCGAGTTAGCTTCTAATCCATGCGAAACAAATGATTTAGCTTCAAGTACTTGCGATATAAACGATATAGCTTCAAATGCATGCGAAACAAACGAGTTAGCTTCACATTCATTCGAAACACATGATTTAGCTTCAAATCAATGCGAAAAAGAAGGTTTAGCATCAAATCCAAGCGAAACACATGATTTGTCTTCAAAGGAATACGAAGTAGAAGGTTTATCTTCAAATCCATGCGAAACAAATGATTTAACTTTAAATACTAGCGATATAAATGATATAGCTTCAACTGGAAGCGAAACAAGCGAGTTAGCTTCTAATCCATGCGACACAATAGATTTATCTTCAAGTACTTGGGATATAAATGATATAGCTTCAAATGCATGCGAAACAAACGAGTTAGCTTCACATTCATTCGAATCACATGATTTAGCTTCAAATCAATGCGAAGAAGGTTTAGTTTCAAATCCAAGAGAAACAAATGATTTAGCTTCAAATACTTGCGATATAAATGCTTTAGCTTCAACTGGAAGCGAAACAAACGGGTTAGCTTCAATTCATGCGACCCAAATGATTTAGGTTCCAATCAATGCAGAGTAGAAGGTTTAGCTTCAAATGCAGGCGAAACACATGATTTATATTCAAATCAATGTGAAGTAGAAGGTTTTGCTCCAAATACATATGAAATAAATGATTTAGCATCAAATACTTGCGACATAAATGATTTAGCTTCAACTGGATTCGAAACAAGGGAGTTAGATTCAAATCCACGCAAAGAACATGATTATGCTTCAAATGCATACGAAACACATGATTTGGCTTCGAGTCAATGCGAAGTGGAAGGTCTAGCTTCAAATCCACGCGAAACAAATGATTTAGCTTCGCATACTTGCGATATAAATGATTTAGCTTCAACTGAATGCGAAACAAACGAGTTAGCTTCAAATCCATGCGAAACAAATGATTTATCTTCAAAGCAATGCGAAGTAGAAGGTTTAGCTTCAACTCCATGCGAAGTAGAAGGTTTAGCTTCAACTCCATGCGAAACAAATGATTTAGATTCAAATACTTCCGATATAAATGATCTAGCTTCAACTGGAAACGAGACAATCGAGTTAGCTTCACATTCATGCGAAACACATGACTTATCTTCAAATCAAAGCGAAGTAGAAGTTTTGGCATCAAATCAATGCGAAACAAATGATTTAGCGTCAAATACATTAGATATAAATGAGTTAGATTCAACTCCATGCGAAACAAACAAGTTAGCTTCAAATCCACTCGATATACATGATTTAGCTTCAAATCAAAGCGAAGTAGAAGGTTTAACTTCAAATCTATAAGTAACAAATGATTTAGCTTCAGAAACTTGAGAAATAAATTATTTAGCTTCAACTGCATGCGAATACAAACGAGTTAGCTTGAAATCCATGCGAAGCACATGAGTTAGCTTGAAATCAATGCGGAGTAGATGGTTCAGCGTCAAATGCATGCGCAACATATTATTTAGCTTCAAATCAACACAGAATAGAAGGATTAGCTTCAAATGCATGGGAAACACATGATTTAGCTTAAAATTCATGCGAAACACATGAATTAGCTTCAAATCAATGCAGAGTAGAAGACTTAGCTTCAATTGCATGCGAAACACATGATTTAGCTTCAAATCAATGCGGAATAGAAGGTTTAACTTCAAATGCATGCGAAACAGATGATTTAGCCTTAAATCAATGCGAAGTAGAAAGTTTAGCTACAAATCCATGCGAAACAAATGATGTAGCTTCAAATCAATGTAAAGTAGAAGGTATAGCTTCAAATCCTTAAGAAACAAATGATTTAGCATCAAATACTTACGACATAATTGATTTAGCTTGAACTGTATGCGAAACAAACGAGTTAGCTTCACACCCATGCGAAACACATTATTTAGATTCAAATCCATGCGGATTAGAAGGTTTAGCTTAAAATCCGTGCGAAACAAAAGATTTAGCTTCAAATACTTGCGATAGAAATGATTTAGCTTCAACTGCATGCGAAACAAGGGAGTTAGATTCAAATCCACGCGAAAAACATGATTAAGCTTCCAATCCTTACGAAACACATGATTTGGCTTCGAGTCAATGCGAAGTTGAAGGTTTAGCTTCAACTCCACGCGAAACAAATGATTTACCTTCAAATACTTGCGATATAAATGATGTAGCTTTAACTGGAAGCGAAACAAGCGAGTTAGCTTCAAATCCATGCGAAACACATGATTTATCTTCCATGCATTGCGAAGTAGAAGGTTTAGCTTCAAATCCATGCGAAACAAATGATTTAGCTTCAAATACATGCGATATAAATGATATAGATTGAACTGCATGCGAAACAAACAACTTAGATTCACATTCATTCGAAACAAATGATTTAGCTTCAAATCAATGCCAAGTAGAAGGCTTAGCTTCAAATCCAAGCGAAACAAATGATTTTGCTTCAAATACTTGCGATATAAATGATTTAGCTTCAACTGGAAGCGAGACAAACGAGTTAGCTTCACATTCATGCGAAACACATGATTTAGCTTCAAGTCAACACAAAATAGAAGGTTTAGCTTCAAATCCAAGCGAAGCAAATGATTTTGCTTCAAATACTTGGGATATAAATGATTTAGATTCAACTGCATGCGAAACAAACAAGTTAGATTCAAATCCATGCAAAACACGAGATTTAGATTCAAATCAATTCCGAGTAGAAATTTTAGCTTCAAATCCATGCGAAACAAATGATTTAGCTTCAAATACTTGCGATATAAACGTTATAGCTTCAAATGCATGCGAAACAAACGAGTTAGCTTCACAGTCATTCGAAACACATGATTTATCTTCAAATTAATGCGAAGTAGCCGGTTTAGCTTCAAATCAATGCGAAACAAATGATTTACCTTCAAAAACTAGCGATATAAATGATATAGCTTCAACTGGAAGCGAAACAAGCGAGTTAGCTTCTCATCCATGCGAAAAAAAGATTTAGATCAAATACTTGCGATATAAATGATTTAGCTTCAACTGGAAGCGAAACATGCGAGTTAGCTTCTAATCCATGCGAAACAAATGATTTAGCTTCAAGTACTTGCGATATAAACGATATAGCTTCAAATGCATGCGAAACAAACGAGTTAGCTTCACATTCATTCGAAACACATGATTTAGCTTCAAATCAATGCGAAAAAGAAGGTTTAGCATCAAATCCAAGCGAAACACATGATTTGTCTTCAAAGGAATACGAAGTAGAAGGTTTATCTTCAAATCCATGCGAAACAAATGATTTAACTTTAAATACTAGCGATATAAATGATATAGCTTCAACTGGAAGCGAAACAAGCGAGTTAGCTTCTAATCCATGCGACACAATAGATTTATCTTCAAGTACTTGGGATATAAATGATATAGCTTCAAATGCATGCGAAACAAACGAGTTAGCTTCACATTCATTCGAATCACATGATTTAGCTTCAAATCAATGCGAAGAAGGTTTAGTTTCAAATCCAAGAGAAACAAATGATTTAGCTTCAAATACTTGCGATATAAATGCTTTAGCTTCAACTGGAAGCGAAACAAACGGGTTAGCTTCAATTCATGCGACCCAAATGATTTAGGTTCCAATCAATGCAGAGTAGAAGGTTTAGCTTCAAATGCAGGCGAAACACATGATTTATATTCAAATCAATGTGAAGTAGAAGGTTTTGCTCCAAATACATATGAAATAAATGATTTAGCATCAAATACTTGCGACATAAATGATTTAGCTTCAACTGGATTCGAAACAAGGGAGTTAGATTCAAATCCACGCAAAGAACATGATTATGCTTCAAATGCATACGAAACACATGATTTGGCTTCGAGTCAATGCGAAGTGGAAGGTCTAGCTTCAAATCCACGCGAAACAAATGATTTAGCTTCGCATACTTGCGATATAAATGATTTAGCTTCAACTGAATGCGAAACAAACGAGTTAGCTTCAAATCCATGCGAAACAAATGATTTATCTTCAAAGCAATGCGAAGTAGAAGGTTTAGCTTCAACTCCATGCGAAGTAGAAGGTTTAGCTTCAACTCCATGCGAAACAAATGATTTAGATTCAAATACTTCCGATATAAATGATCTAGCTTCAACTGGAAACGAGACAATCGAGTTAGCTTCACATTCATGCGAAACACATGACTTATCTTCAAATCAAAGCGAAGTAGAAGTTTTGGCATCAAATCAATGCGAAACAAATGATTTAGCGTCAAATACATTAGATATAAATGAGTTAGATTCAACTCCATGCGAAACAAACAAGTTAGCTTCAAATCCACTCGATATACATGATTTAGCTTCAAATCAAAGCGAAGTAGAAGGTTTAACTTCAAATCTATAAGTAACAAATGATTTAGCTTCAGAAACTTGAGAAATAAATTATTTAGCTTCAACTGCATGCGAATACAAACGAGTTAGCTTGAAATCCATGCGAAGCACATGAGTTAGCTTGAAATCAATGCGGAGTAGATGGTTTAGCGTCAAATGCATGCGCAACATATTATTTAGCTTCAAATCAACACAGAATAGAAGGATTAGCTTCAAATGCATGGGAAACACATGATTTAGCTTAAAATTCATGCGAAACACATGACTTAGCTTCAAATCAATGCAGAGTAGAAGACTTAGCTTCAATTGCATGCGAAACACATGATTTAGCTTCAAATCAATGCGGAATAGAAGGTTTAACTTCAAATGCATGCGAAACAGATGATTTAGCCTTAAATCAATGCGAAGTAGAAAGTTTAGCTACAAATCCATGCGAAACAAATGATGTAGCTTCAAATCAATGTAAAGTAGAAGGTATAGCTTCAAATCCTTAAGAAACAAATGATTTAGCATCAAATACTTACGACATAATTGATTTAGCTTGAACTGTATGCGAAACAAACGAGTTAGCTTCACACCCATGCGAAACACATTATTTAGATTCAAATCCATGCGGTTTAGAAGGTTTAGCTTAAAATCCGTGCGAAACAAAAGATTTAGCTTCAAATACTTGCGATAGAAATGATTTAGCTTCAACTGCATGCGAAACAAGGGAGTTAGATTCAAATCCACGCGAAAAACATGATTAAGCTTCCAATCCTTACGAAACACATGATTTGGCTTCGAGTCAATGCGAAGTTGAAGGTTTAGCTTCAACTCCACGCGAAACAAATGATTTACCTTCAAATACTTGCGATATAAATGATGTAGCTTTAACTGGAAGCGAAACAAGCGAGTTAGCTTCAAATCCATGCGAAACACATGATTTATCTTCCATGCATTGCGAAGTAGAAGGTTTAGCTTCAAATCCATGCGAAACAAATGATTTAGCTTCAAATACATGCGATATAAATGATATAGATTGAACTGCATGCGAAACAAACAACTTAGATTCACATTCATTCGAAACAAATGATTTAGCTTCAAATCAATGCCAAGTAGAAGGCTTAGCTTCAAATCCAAGCGAAACAAATGATTTTGCTTCAAATACTTGCGATATAAATGATTTAGCTTCAACTGGAAGCGAGACAAACGAGTTAGCTTCACATTCATGCGAAACACATGATTTAGCTTCAAGTCAACACAAAATAGAAGGTTTAGCTTCAAATCCAAGCGAAGCAAATGATTTTGCTTCAAATACTTGGGATATAAATGATTTAGATTCAACTGCATGCGAAACAAACAAGTTAGATTCAAATCCATGCAAAACACGAGATTTAGATTCAAATCAATTCCGAGTAGAAATTTTAGCTTCAAATCCATGCGAAACAAATGATTTAGCTTCAAATACTTGCGATATAAACGTTATAGCTTCAAATGCATGCGAAACAAACGAGTTAGCTTCACAGTCATTCGAAACACATGATTTATCTTCAAATTAATGCGAAGTAGCCGGTTTAGCTTCAAATCAATGCGAAACAAATGATTTACCTTCAAAAACTAGCGATATAAATGATATAGCTTCAACTGGAAGCGAAACAAGCGAGTTAGCTTCTCATCCATGCGAAAAAAAGATTTAGATCAAATACTTGCGATATAAATGATTTAGCTTCAACTGGAAGCGAAACATGCGAGTTAGCTTCTAATCCATGCGAAACAAATGATTTAGCTTCAAGTACTTGCGATATAAACGATATAGCTTCAAATGCATGCGAAACAAACGAGTTAGCTTCACATTCATTCGAAACACATGATTTAGCTTCAAATCAATGCGAAAAAGAAGGTTTAGCATCAAATCCAAGCGAAACACATGATTTGTCTTCAAAGGAATACGAAGTAGAAGGTTTATCTTCAAATCCATGCGAAACAAATGATTTAACTTTAAATACTAGCGATATAAATGATATAGCTTCAACTGGAAGCGAAACAAGCGAGTTAGCTTCTAATCCATGCGACACAATAGATTTATCTTCAAGTACTTGGGATATAAATGATATAGCTTCAAATGCATGCGAAACAAACGAGTTAGCTTCACATTCATTCGAATCACATGATTTAGCTTCAAATCAATGCGAAGAAGGTTTAGTTTCAAATCCAAGAGAAACAAATGATTTAGCTTCAAATACTTGCGATATAAATGCTTTAGCTTCAACTGGAAGCGAAACAAACGGGTTAGCTTCAATTCATGCGACCCAAATGATTTAGGTTCCAATCAATGCAGAGTAGAAGGTTTAGCTTCAAATGCAGGCGAAACACATGATTTATATTCAAATCACTGTGAAGTAGAAGGTTTTGCTCCAAATACATATGAAATAAATGATTTAGCATCAAATACTTGCGACATAAATGATTTAGCTTCAACTGGATTCGAAACAAGGGAGTTAGATTCAAATCCACGCAAAGAACATGATTATGCTTCAAATGCATACGAAACACATGATTTGGCTTCGAGTCAATGCGAAGTGGAAGGTCTAGCTTCAAATCCACGCGAAACAAATGATTTAGCTTCGCATACTTGCGATATAAATGATTTAGCTTCAACTGAATGCGAAACAAACGAGTTAGCTTCAAATCCATGCGAAACAAATGATTTATCTTCAAAGCAATGCGAAGTAGAAGGTTTAGCTTCAACTCCATGCGAAGTAGAAGGTTTAGCTTCAACTCCATGCGAAACAAATGATTTAGATTCAAATACTTCCGATATAAATGATCTAGCTTCAACTGGAAACGAGACAATCGAGTTAGCTTCACATTCATGCGAAACACATGACTTATCTTCAAATCAAAGCGAAGTAGAAGTTTTGGCATCAAATCAATGCGAAACAAATGATTTAGCGTCAAATACATTAGATATAAATGAGTTAGATTCAACTCCATGCGAAACAAACAAGTTAGCTTCAAATCCACTCGATATACATGATTTAGCTTCAAATCAAAGCGAAGTAGAAGGTTTAACTTCAAATCTATAAGTAACAAATGATTTAGCTTCAGAAACTTGAGAAATAAATTATTTAGCTTCAACTGCATGCGAATACAAACGAGTTAGCTTGAAATCCATGCGAAGCACATGAGTTAGCTTGAAATCAATGCGGAGTAGATGGTTTAGCGTCAAATGCATGCGCAACATATTATTTAGCTTCAAATCAACACAGAATAGAAGGATTAGCTTCAAATGCATGGGAAACACATGATTTAGCTTAAAATTCATGCGAAACACATGACTTAGCTTCAAATCAATGCAGAGTAGAAGACTTAGCTTCAATTGCATGCGAAACACATGATTTAGCTTCAAATCAATGCGGAATAGAAGGTTTAACTTCAAATGCATGCGAAACAGATGATTTAGCCTTATATCAATGCGAAGTAGAAAGTTTAGCTACAAATCCATGCGAAACAAATGATGTAGCTTCAAATCAATGTAAAGTAGAAGGTATAGCTTCAAATCCTTAAGAAACAAATGATTTAGCATCAAATACTTACGACATAATTGATTTAGCTTGAACTGTATGCGAAACAAACGAGTTAGCTTCACACCCATGCGAAACACATTATTTAGATTCAAATCCATGCGGATTAGAAGGTTTAGCTTAAAATCCGTGCGAAACAAAAGATTTAGCTTCAAATACTTGCGATAGAAATGATTTAGCTTCAACTGCATGCGAAACAAGGGAGTTAGATTCAAATCCACGCGAAAAACATGATTAAGCTTCCAATCCTTACGAAACACATGATTTGGCTTCGAGTCAATGCGAAGTTGAAGGTTTAGCTTCAACTCCACGCGAAACAAATGATTTAGCTTCACATACTTGCGATATAAATGATTTAGCTTCAACTGAATGCGAAACAAACGAGTTAGCTTCAAATCCATGCGAAACACATGATTTATCTTCAAAGCAATGCGAAGTAGAAGGTTTAGCTTCAACTCCATGCGAAACAAATGATTTAGATTCAAATACTTCCGATATAAATGATTTAGGTTCAACTGGAAACGAGACAATCGATTTAGCTTCACATTCATGCGAAACACATGACTTAGCTCCCAATCAATGCGAGGTAGAATCTTTGGCTTCAAATCCATGCGAAACAAATGATTTAGCTTCAAATACTTGCGATATAAATGATTTAGATTCAACTGCAAGCGAAACAAACAAGTTAGCTTCAAATCCACCCGAAACGCATGATTTAGCTTCAAGTCGATGCGAAGTAGAAGGTTTAGCTTCAAATCCATGCGAAACAAATGATTTAGCTTCAAATACTTGCGATATAAATGATTTAGCTCCAACTGGAAGCGAAACATGCGAGTTACCTTCAAATCCATGCGAAAGAAATGATTTAGCTTCAACTACTTGCGATATAAATGATTTAGCTTCAACTGAAAGCTAAACAAACGAGTTAGCCTCTAATCCATGCGAAACACATGATTTGTCTTCAAAGCAATGCGAACCACATGATTTAGCTTCAAATCAATGCGGAGTAGAAGGTTTATCTTCAAATCCATGCAAAACAAATGATTTAGCTTCAAATACTTCCGATATAAGTGATTTAGCTTCAACTGGAAGCGAGACAAACGAGTTAGCTTCACATTTATGCGAAACAAATGATTTAGCTTCAAATACTTGCGTTATAAATGATCTAGAATCAACTGCATGCGAAACAAACAAGTTAGATTCAAATCCATTTGAAACACGAGATTTACTTTTAAATCAATGCGGAGTAGAAGTTTTAGCTACAAATCCATGCGAAACAAATGATTTAGCTTCAAATACTTGCGACATGAACGATATAGCTTCAAATGCATGCGAAACAAACGAGTTAGCTTCACAGTCATTCGAAACACATGATTTATTTTCAAATTAATGCGAAGTAGCCGGTTTAGCTTCAAATCAATGCGAAACAAATGATTTACCTTCAAATACTAGCGATATAAATGCTATAGCTTCAACTGGAAGCGAAACAAGCGAGTTAGCTTCTCATCCATGCGAAAAAAAGATTTAGATCAAATACTTGCGATATAAATGATTTAGCTTCAACTGGAAGCGAAACATGCGAGTTAGCTTCTAATCCATGCGAAACAAATGATTTAGCTTCAAGTACTTGCGATATAAACGATATAGCTTCAAATGCATGCGAAACAAACGAGTTAGATTCACATTCATTCGAAACACATGATTTAGCTTCAAATCAATGCGAAGTAGAAGGTTTAACTTCAAATCCATGCGAAACAAATGATTTAGCTTCCAATACTTACGATATAAATGATATAGCTTCAAATGCATGCGAAACAAACGAGTAAGCAACACATTCATTGGAAAGACATGATTTAACTTCAAATCAATGCGAAGTAAAAGGTTTAGCTTCAAATCCATGCGAAACAAGTGATTAACCTTCAAATACTTGCGATATAAATTATTTAGATTCAACTGCATGCGAAACAAACAACTTAGATTTACATTAATTCGAAACACATGATTTAGCATCAAATCAATGCGAAGTAGAAGGTATAGCTTCAAATCCATGTAAAACAAATGATTTAACTTCAAATTCTAGCGATATAAATGATTTGGCTTCAACTGGAAGCAAGACAAACGAGTTAGCTTCACATTCATGCGAAACACATGATTTAGCTTCACATTCATGCGAAACACATGATTTAGCTTCAAATCAATGCGATGTAGGAGGTTTAGCTTCAAATCCAAGCGAAACAAATGATTTTGCTTCAAATACTTGGGATATAAATGATTTAGATTCAACTGCATGCGAAACAAACAAGTTAGATTCAAATACATGCATAACACGAGATTTAGATTCAAATCACTGCCGAGTAGAAGTTTTAGCTTCAAATCCATGCGAAACAAATGATTTAGCTTCAAATACTTGCGATATAAACGATATATCTTCAAATGCATCCGAAACAAACGAGTTAGCTTCACAGTCATTCGAAACACATGATTTATCTTCAAATCAATGCGAAGTAGTAGGTTTAGCTTCAAATCCATGCGAAACAAATGATTTAGCTTCAAATACATGCGATATAAATGATTTAGCTTCAACTGGAAGTGAAACAAGTGAGTCCGCTTGAAATCCATGCGAAACACATGATTTATTTTCAAAGCAACGCGAAGTTGAAGGTTTAGCTTCAAATCCATGCGAAACAAATGATTTAGCTTCAAATACATGCGATATAAATGATTTAGCTTCAACTGGAAGTGAAACAAGTGAGTCAGCTTCAAATGCATAGGAAACACATGATTTATCTCCAAAGCAACGCGAAGTAGAAGGTTTAGCTTCAAATCCATGCGAAAGACGAGATTTAGATTTAAATCAATGCGGAGTAGAAGTGTTAGCTACAAATCCATGCGAAACAAATGATTTAACTTCTAATACTTGCGATATAAACGATATAGCCCCCAATGCATGCGATACAAACGAGTTATCTTCACATTCATTCGAAACACATGACTTAGGTTCAAATCAATGCGAAGTAGAAGGTTTAGCTTCAAATCCAAGAGAAACAAATGATTTTGCTTCAAATACTTCCGATATAGATGATTTAGATTCAACAGCATGCGAAACAAACAAGTTAGATTCAAATCCAAGCAAAAGACGAGATTTAGATTCAAATCAATGCCGAGTAGAAGTTTTAGCTTCAAATCCATGCGAAACACATGATTTAACTTCAAATCCACGCGGAGTAGAAGGTTTAACTTTAAATCCATGCGAAACAAATGATTTAGCTTCAAATACTTCCGATATTAATGATTTAGCTTCAACTGTATGCGAAACAAACGAGTTAGCTTGAAATCCATGCGAAACACATGATTTGTCTTCAAAGCAATGCGAAGTAGAAGGTCTAGCTTCAAATCCATGCGAAACAAATGATTTAGCTTCCAATACTTACGATATAAGTGATATAGCTTCAACTGCATGCGAAACAAACGAGCTAGCTTCAAATCCACGCGAAACACATGATTTATCTTGCATGCATTGCGAAGTAGAAGGTTCAGCTTGAAATCCATGCGAAACAAATGATTTAGCTTCAAATACTTGCGATATAATTGATTTAGATTCAACCGGAAGCGAGACAAAAGAGTTAGCTTCACATTCATGCGAAACACATGATTTAGCTTCAAATCAATGCGAGGTAAAAGCCTTGGCTTCAAATCCATGCGAAACAAATGATTTAGCTTGAAATACTTGCGATATAAATGATTTAGATTCAAATGCATGCGAAACAAACAACTTAGATTCACATGCATTCGAAACACATGATTTAGCTTCAAATCAATGCGAAGTAGAAGATTTAGCTTCAAACCCAAGCGAAACAAATGATTTTGCTTCAAATACTTGCGACATAAATGATTTAGATTCAACTGCATGCGAAACAAACAAGTTAGATTCAAAACCATGCAAAACACGAGATTTAGATTCAAATCAATGCCGAGTAGAAGTATTAGCTTCAAATCCATGCGAAACACATGATTTAACTTCAAATCCACGTGGAGTAGAAGGTTTAACTTCAAATCCATGCGATACAAATGATTTAGCTTCAAATACTTCCGATATAAATGATTTAGCTTCAACTGCAAGCGAAACAAACAACTAATATTCACATTCATTCGAAACACATGATTTAGCTTCAAATCAATGCGAAGTAGAAGGTATAGCTTCAAATCCATGTAAAACAAATGATTTAACTACAAATTCTAGCGATATAAATTATTTGGTTTCAACTGGAAGCGAGACAAAAGAGTTAGCTTCACATTCATGCGAAACACATGATTTAGCTTCAAATCAATGCGAAGTAGGCGATTTAGCTTCAAATCCAAGCGAAACAAATGATTTTGCTTCAAATACTTGCGACATAAATGATTTAGATTCAACTGCATGCGAAACAAACAAGTTAGATTCAAATCCATGCAAAACACGAGATTTAGATTCAAATCAATGCCGAGTAGAAGTTTTAGCTTCAAATCCATGCGAAACAAATGATTTAGCTTCAAATACTTCCGATATAAATGATTTAGATTCAACTGCATGCGAAACAAACGAGTTAGCTACAAATCCATTCGAAACACATGATTTGTCTTCAAAGCAATGCGAAGTAGAAGGTTTAGCTTCAAATCCATGCGAAACAAATGATTTAGCTTCCGATACTTACGATATAAATGATATAGCTTCAACTGCATGCGAAACAAACGAGTTAGCTTCAAATCCACGCGAAACACATGATTTATCTTCCGTGCATTGCGAAGTAGAAGGTTCAGCTTCAAATCCATGCGAAACAAATGATTTAGCTTCAAATACTTGCGATATAAATGATTTAGCTTCAACCGGAAGCGAGACAAAAGAGTTAGCATCACATTCATGCGAAACACATGATTTAGCTTCAAATCAATGCGAGGTAAAGCCTTGGCTTCAAATCCATGCGAAACAAATGATTTAGCTTCAAATACTTGCGATATAAATGATATAACTTCAAATGCATGCGATACCAACGAGTTATCTTCACATTCATTCGAAACACATGACTTAGGTTCAAATCAATGCGAAGTAGAAGGTTTAGCTTCAAATCCTTGCGAAACAAATGATTTTGCTTCAAATACTTGCGACATAAATGATTTAGATTCAACTGAATGCGAAACAAACAAGTTAGATTCAAATCCATGCAAAACACGAGATTTAGATTCAAATCAATGCCGAGTAGAAGTATTAGCTTCAAATCCATGCGAAACACATGATTTAACTTCAAATCCACGCGGAGTAGAAGGTTTAACTTCAAATCCATGAGAAACAAATGATTTAGCTTCAAATACTTCCGATATAAATGATTTAGTTTCAACTGCAATCGAAACAAACGAGTTAGCTTCACAGTCATTCGAAACATATGATTTATCTTCAAATCAATGCGAAGTAGAAGGTTTAGCTTCAAATCCATGCGAAACAAATGATTTGTCTTCAAAGCAATACGAAGTAGAAGGTTTAGCTTCAAATCCATGTAAAACAAATGATTTAACTTCAAATACTAGCGATATAAATGATTTAGCTTCAACTGGAAGCGAAACAAGCGAGTTAGCTTCTAATCCATGCGAAACGAATGATTTAGCTTCAAATACTTGCGATATAAACGGTATAGCTTCAAATGCAAGCGAAACAAACGAGTTAGCTTCACATTCATTCCAAACACATGATTTAGCTTCAAATCAATGCGAAAAAGAAGGTTTAGCATCAAATCCAAGCGAAACACGTGATTTGTCTTCAAAGGAATACTAAGTAGAAGGTTTAGATTCAAATCCATGCGAAACAAATGATTTAACTTTAAATACTAGCGATATAAATGATATAGCTTCAACTGGAAGCGAAACAAGCGAGTTAGCTTCTAATCCATGCGACACAATAGATTTATCTTCAAGTACTTGGGATATAAATGATATAGCTTCAAATGCATGCGAAACAAACGAGTTAGCTTCACATTCATTCGAAACACATGATTTAGCTTCAAATCAATGCGAAGAAGAAGGTTTAGCTTCACATCCAAGAGAAACAAATGATTTTGCTTCAAATACTTGCGATATAAATGATTTAGATTCAACTGCATGCGAAACAAACAAATTAGATTCACATTCATTCGAAACACATGATTTAGCTTCAAATCAATGCGAAGTAGAAGGTTTAGCTTCAAATCCATGCGAGGTAAAAGCTTTGGCTTCAAATCCATGCGAAACACATAATTTGTCTTCAAAGCTATGCGAGGTAGAAGGTTTAGCTTCAAATCCATGCGAAACAAATGATTTAGCTTCAAATACTTGCGATATAAACGATATAGTTTCAAATGCATGCGACACAAACTAGTTAGCTTCACAGTCATTCGAAACACATGATTTAGTTTCAAATCAATGCGAAGTAGAAGGTTCAGCTTCAAATCCAAGAGAAACAAATGATTTTGCTTCAAATACTTGCGATATAAACGATATAGCTTCAAATGCATGCGAAATAAACGAGTTAGCTTCACAGTCATTCGAAACATATGATTTATCTTCAAATCAATGCGAAGTAGAAGGTTTATCTTCAAATCCATGCGAAACAAATGATTTGTCTTCAAAGCAATACGAAGTAGATGGTTTAGCTTCAAATCCATGTAAAACAAATGATTTAACTTCAAATACTAGCGATATAAATGATTTAGCTTCAACTGGAAGCGAAACAAGCGAGTTAGCTTCTAATCCATGCGACACAATAGATTTATCTTCAAGTACTTGGGATATAAATGATATAGCTTCAAATGCATGCGAAACAAACGAGTTAGCTTCACATTCATTCGAAACACATGATTTAGCTTCAAATCAATGCGAAGAAGAAGGTTTAGCTTCACATCCAAGAGAAACAAATGATTTTGCTTCAAATACTTGCGATATAAATGATTTAGATTCAACTGCATGCGAAACAAACAAATTAGATTGACATTTATTCGAAACACATGATTTAGCTTCAAATCAATGCGAAGTAGAAGGTTTAGTTTCAAATCCATACGAGGGAAACGCTTTGGCTTCAAATGCATGCGTAACAAGTGATTTACCTTCAAATACTTGCGATATAAAAGTTTTACATTCAACTGCATGCGAAACAAACAACTAATATTCACATTGATTCGAAACACATGATTTAGCTTCAAATCAATGCGAAGTAGAAGGTATAGCTTCAAATCCATGTAAAACAAATGATTTAACTACAAATTCTAGCGATATAAATTATTTGGTTTCAACTGGAAGCGAAACAAGCGAGTTAGCTTCTAATCCATGCGAAAAAAAAGATTTAGATCAAATACTTGCGATATAAATAATTTAGCTTCAACTAGAAGTGAAACAAGGGAGTTAGCTTCAAAATCATGCGAAACACATGATTTATCTTCAAAGCAACGCGAAATAGAAGGATTAGCTTCAAAACCATTCGAAACAAATGATTTAGCTTCAAAAACTTGCGATATAAACGATTTAGCTTTAACTGGAAGCGAAAGAAGCGAGTTAGCTTCAAATCCATGCGAAACACATTATTTGTCTTGAAAGGAATACGAAGTAGAAGGTTTAGCTTCAAATCCATGCGAAACAAGTGATTTAACTTCAAATACCAGCGATATAAATGATATAGCTTCAAATGCATGCGAAACAAGCGAGTTAGCTTCTAATCCATGCGAAACAAATGATTTAGCTTCAAATCAATGCGAAGTAAAAGGTTTAGCATCAAATCCAAGAGAAACAAATGATTTTGCTTCAAATACTGGCGATATAAATGATTTAGATTCAACTTCATGCGAAACAAACAAGTGAGATTCAAATCCATGGAAAACGCGAGATTTAGATTCAAATCAATGCCGAGTAGAAGTTTCAGCTTCAAATACTTGCGATATAAACGATATATCTCCAAATGCATGCGAAACAAACGAGTTAGCTTCACAGTCATTCGAAACACATGATTTATCTTCAAATCAATGCGAAGTAGAAGGTCTAGCTTCAAATCCATGCGAAACAAATAATTTAACTTCGAATACTAGCGATATAAATGATTTAGCTTCAACTGGAAGCGAAACAAGCGAGTTAGCTTCTAATCCATGCGAAACAAACGATTTATCTTCAAAGCAACGCGAAGTTGAAGGTTTAGCTTCAAATCCATGCGAAACAAATGATTTAGCTTCAAATACATGCGATATAAATGATTTAGCTTCAACTGGAAGTGAAACAAGTGAGTCAGCTTCAAATGCATAGGAAACACATGATTTATCTCCAAAGCAACGCGAAGTAGAAGGTTTAGCTTCAAATCCATGCGAAAGACGAGATTTAGATTTAAATCAATACGGAGTAGAAGTTTTAGCTACAAATCTATGCGAAACAAATGATTTAACTTCAAATACTTGCGATATAAACGATATAGCCCCCAATGCATGCGATACAAACGAGTTATCTTCACCTTCATTCGAAACACATGACTTAGGTTCAAATCAATGCGAAGTAGAAGGTTTAGCTTCAAATCCAAGAGCAACAAATGATTTTGCTTCAAATACTTGCGATATAAATGATTTAGATTCAACTGCATGCGAAACAAACAAGTGAGATTCAAATCCATGGAAAACGCGAGATTTAGATTCAAATCAATGCCGAGTAGAAGTTTCAGCTTCAAATACTTGCGATATAAACGATATATCTCCAAATGCATGCGAAACAAACGAGTTAGCTTCACAGTCATTCGAAACACATGATTTATCTTCAAATCAATGCGAAGTAGAAGGTCTAGCTTCAAATCCATGCGAAACAAATAATTTAACTTCGAATACTAGCGATATAAATGATTTAGCTTCAACTGGAAGCGAAACAAGCGAGTTAGCTTCTAATCCATGCGAAACAAACGATTTATCTTCAAAGCAACGCGAAGTTGAAGGTTTAGCTTCAAATCCATGCGAAACAAATGATTTAGCTTCAAATACATGCGATATAAATGATTTAGCTTCAACTGGAAGTGAAACAAGTGAGTCAGCTTCAAATGCATAGGAAACACATGATTTATCTCCAAAGCAACGCGAAGTAGAAGGTTTAGCTTCAAATCCATGCGAAAGACGAGATTTAGATTTAAATCAATACGGAGTAGAAGTTTTAGCTACAAATCCATGCGAAACAAATGATTTAACTTCAAATACTTGCGATATAAACGATATAGCCCCCAATGCATGCGATACAAACGAGTTATCTTCACCTTCATTCGAAACACATGACTTAGGTTCAAATCAATGCGAAGTAGAAGGTTTAGCTTCAAATCCAAGAGCAACAAATGATTTTGCTTCAAATACTTGCGATATAAATGATTTAGATTCAACAGCATGCGAAACAAACAAGTTAGATTCAAATCCATGCAAAACACTAGATTTAGATTCAAATCAATGCCGAGTAGAAGTTTTAGCTTCAAATCCATGCGAAACACATGATTTAACTTCAAATCCACGCGGAGTAGAAGGTTTAACTTTAAATCCATGCGAAACACATGATTTAGCTTCAAATCAATGCGACGTAGAAGGTTTAGCTTCAAATCCATGCGAAACAAATAATTTACCTTCGAATACTAGCGATATAAATGATTTAGCTTCAACTGGAAGCGAAACAAGCGAGTTAGCTTCTAATCCATGCGAAACAAACGATTTATCTTCAAAGCAACGCGAAGTTGAAGGTTTAGCTTCAAATCCATGCGAAACAAATGATTTAGCTTCAAATACATATGATATAAATGATTTAGCTTCAACTGGAAGTGAAACAAGTGAGTCAGCTTCAAATGCATAGGAAACACATGATTTATCTCCAAAGCAACGCGAAGTAGAAGGTTTAGCTTCAAATCCATGCGAAAGACGAGATTTAGATTTAAATCAATACGGAGTAGAAGTTTTAGCTACAAATCCATGCGAAACATATGATTTAACTTCAAATACTTGCGATATAAATGATATAGCTTCAAATGCATGCGAAACAAACGAGTAAGCTACACATTCATTGGAAAGACATGATTTAACTTCAAATCAATGCGAAGTAAAAGGTTTAGCTTCAAATCCATGCGAAACAAGTGATTTACCTTCAAATACTTGCGATATAAATTATTTAGATTCAACTGCATGCGAAACAAACAACTTAGATTTACATTAATTCGAAACACATGATTTAGCATCAAATCAATGCGAAGTAGAAGGTATAGCTTCAAATCCATGCGAAACAAATGATTTAGCTTCAAATACTTGCGATATAAACGATATAGCTTCAAATGCATGCGATACAAACGAGTTAGCTTCACATTCATTCGAAACACATGACTTAGGTTCAAAGCAATGCGAAGTAGAAGGTTTAGCATTAAATCCAAGCGAAACACATGATTTGACTTCAAAGGAATACTAAGTAGAAGGTTTAGCTACAAATCCATGCGACACAAATGATTTAACTTCAAATACTAGCGATATAAATGATATAGCTTCAACTGGAAGCGAAACAAGCGAGTTAGCTTCTAATCCATGCGAAACAATAGATTTATCTTCAACTACTTGGGATATAAACGATATAGCTTCAAATGCATGCGAAACAAACGAGTTAGCTGCTCATTCATTCGAAACAGATGATTTAGCTTCAAATCAATGCGAAGAAGAAGGTTTAGCTTCAAATCCAAGAGAAACAAATGATTTTGCTTCAAATACTTGCGATATATATGATTTAGATTCAACTGCATGCGAAACAAACAAATTAGATTCAAATCCATGCAAAACACGAGATTTAGATTCAAATCACTGCCGAGTAGAAGTTTTAGCTTCAAATCCATGCGAAACAAATGATTTATCTTCAAGATTTTTCGATATAAACGATATAGCTTCAAATGCATGCGATACAAACGAGTTAGGTTCACAGACATTCGAAACACATGATTTAGCTTCAGATCAATGCGAAGTAGAAAGTTTAGCTTCAAATCCATGCGAGGGAAAAGCTTTGGCTTCAAATCCATGCGAAACAAGTGATTTACCTTCAAATACTTGCGATATAAATTATTTAGATTCAACTGCATGCGAAACAAACAACTTAGATTTACATTCATTCGAAACACATGATTTAGCTTCAAATCAATGCGAAGTAGAAGGTATAGCTTCAAATCCATGCGAAACAAATAATTTACCTTCGAATACTAGCGATATAAATGATTTAGCTTCAACTGGAAGCGAAACAAGCGAGTTAGCTTCTAATCCATGCGAAACAAACGATTTATCTTCAAGATTTTTCGATATAAACGATATAGCTTCAAATGCATGCGATACAAACGAGTTAGGTTCACAGACATTCGAAACACATGATTTAGCTTCAAATCAATGCGAAGTAGAAGGTTTAGCTTCAAATCCATGCGAGGGAAAAGCTTTGGCTTCAAATCCATGCGAAACAAGTGATTTATCTTCAAATACTTGCGATATAAATTATTTAGATTCAACTGCATGCGAAACAAACAACTTAGATTTACATTAATTCGAAACACATGATTTAGCATCAAATCAATGCGAAGTAGAAGGTATAGCTTCAAATCCATGTAAAACAAATGATTTAACGTCAAATTCTAGCGATATAAATGATTTGACTTCAACTGGAAGCAAGACAAACGAGTTAGCTTCACATTCATGCGAAACACATGATTTAGCTTCACATTCATGCGAAACACATGATTTAGCTTCAAATCAATGCGATATAGGAGGTTTAGCTTCAAATCCAAGCGAAACAAATGATTTTGCTTCAAATACTTGGGATATAAATGATTTAGATTCAACTGCATGCGAAACAAACAAGTTAGATTCAAATACATGCATAACACGAGATTTAGATTCAAATCACTGCCGAGTAGAAGTTTTAGCTTCAAATCCATGCGAAACAAATGATTTAGCTTCAAATACTTGCGATATAAACGATATAGCTTCAAATGCATGCGATACAAACGAGTTAGCTTCACATTCATTCGAAACACATGACTTAGGTTCAAAGCAATGCGAAGTAGAAGGTTTAGCATTAAATCCAAGCGAAACACATGATTTGTCTTCAAAGGAATACTAAGTAGAAGGTTTAGCTACAAATCCATGCGAAACAAATGATTTAACTTCAAATACTAGCGATATAAATGATATAGCTTCAACTGGAAGCGAAACAAGCGAGTTAGTTTCTAATCCATGCGAAACAATAGATTTATCTTCAACTACTTGGGATATAAACGATGTAGCTTCAAATGCATGCGAAACAAACGAGTTAGCTGCTCATTCATTCGAAACACATGATATAGCTTCAAATCAATGCGAAGAAGAAGGTTTAGCTTCAAATCCAAGAGAAACAAATGATTTTGCTTCAAATACTTGCGATATAAATGATTTAGATTCAACTGCATGCGAAACAAACAAATTAGATTCAAATCCATGCAAAACACGAGATTTAGATTCAAATCACTGCCGAGTAGAAGTTTTAGCTTCAAATCCATGCGAAACAAATGATTTAGCTTAAAATACTTGCGATATAAACGATATTGATTCAAATGCATGCGAAACAAACGAGTAAGCTACACAGTCATTCGAAACACATGATTTAGCTTCAAATCAATGCGACGTAGAAGGTTTAGCTTCAAATCCATGCGAAACAAATAATTTACCTTCGAATACTAGCGATATAAATGATTTAGCTTCAACTGGAAGCGAAACAAGCGAGTTAGCTTCTAATCCATGCGAAACAAACGATTTATCTTCAAGATTTTTCGATATAAACGATATAGCTTCAAATGCATGCGATACAAACGAGTTAGGTTCACAGACATTCGAAACACATGATTTAGCTTCAAATCAATGCGAAGTAGAAGGTTTAGCTTCAAATCCATGCGAGGGAAAAGCTTTGGCTTCAAATCCATGCGAAACAAGTGATTTACCTTCAAATACTTGCGATATAAATTATTTAGATTCAACTGCATGTGATACAAACAACTTAGATTTACATTCATTCGTAACACATGATTTAGCTTCAAATCAATGCGAAGTACAAGGTATAGCTTCAAATCCATGCGAAACAAATAATTTACCTTCGAATACTAGCGATATAAGTGATTTAGCTTCAACTGGAAGCGAAACAAGCGAGTTAGCTTCTAATCCATGCGAGACAAATGATTTAGCTTCAAATACTTGCGATATAAACGATATTGATTCAAATGCATGCGAAACAAACGAGTAAGCTACACAGTCATTCGAAACACATGATTTAGCTTCAAATCAATGCGACGTAGAAGGTTTAGCTTCAAATCCATGCGAAACAAATAATTTACCTTCGAATACTAGCGATATAAATGATTTAGCTTCAACTGGAAGCGAAACAAGCGAGTTAGCTTCTAATCCATGCGAAACAAACGATTTATCTTCAAAGCAACGCGAAGTTGAAGGTTTAGCTTCAAATCCATGCGAAACAAATGATTTAGCTTCAAATACATATGATATACATGATTTAGCTTCAACTGGAAGTGAAACAAGTGAGTCAGCTTCAAATGCATAGGAAACACATGATTTATCTCCAAAGCAACGCGAAGTAGAAGGTTTAGCTTCAAATCCACGCGAAAGACGAGATTTAGATTTAAATCAATACGGAGTAGAAGTTTTAGCTACAAATCCATGCGAAACAAATGATTTAACTTCAAATACTTGCGATATAAATGATATAGCTTCAAATGCATGCGAAACAAACGAGTAAGCTACACATTCATTGGAAAGACATGATTTAACTTCAAATCAATGCGAAGTAAGAGGTTTAGCTTCAAATCCATGCGAAACAAGTGATTTACCTTCAAATACTTGCGATATAAATTATTTAGATTCAACTGCATGCGAAACAAACAACTTAGATTTACATTAATTCGGAACACATGATTTAGCATCAAATCAATGCGAAGTAGAAGGTATAGCTTCAAATCCATGCGAAACAAATGATTTAACTTCAAATACTAGCGATATAAATGATATAGCTTCAACTGGAAGCGAAACAAGCGAGTTAGCTTCTAATCCATGCGAAACAATAGATTTATCTTCAACTACTTGGGATATAAACGATATAGCTTCAAATGCATGCGAAACAAACGACTTAGCTGCTCATTCATTCGAAACACATGATTTAGCTTCAAATCAATGCGAAGAAGAAGGTTTAGCTTCAAATCCAAGAGAAACAAATGATTTTGCTTCAAATACTTGCGATATAAATGATTTAGATTCAACTGCATGCGAAAAAAACAAATTAGATTCAAATCCATGCAAAACACGAGATTTAGATTCAAATCACTGCCGAGTAGAAGTTTTAGCTTCAAATCCATGCGAAACAAATGATTTAGCTTAAAATACTTGCGATATAAACGATATTGATTCAAATGCATGCGAAACAAACGAGTAAGCTACACAGTCATTCGAAACACACGATTTAGCTTCAAATCAATGCGACGTAGAAGGTTTAGCTTCAAATCCATGCGAAACAAATAATTTACCTTCGAATACTAGCGATATAAATGATTTAGCTTCAACTGGAAGCGAAACAAGCGAGTTAGCTTCTAATCCATGCGAAACAAACGATTTATCTTCAAGATTTTTCGATATAAACGATATAGCTTCAAATGCATGCGACACAAACGAGTTAGGTTCACAGGCATTCGAAACACATGATTTAGCTTCAGATCAATGCGAAGTAGAAAGTTTAGCTTCAAATCCATGCGAGGGAAAAGCTTTGGCTTCAAATCCATGCGAAACAAGTGATTTACCTTCAAATACTTGCGATATAAATTATTTAGATTCAACTGCATGCGAAACAAACAACTTAGATTTACATTCATTCGAAACACATGATTTAGCTTCAAATCAATGCGAAGTAGAAGGTATAGCTTCAAATCCATGCGAAACAAATAATTTACCTTCGAATACTAGCGATATAAATGATTTAGCTTCAACTGGAAGCGAAACAAGCGAGTTAGCTTCTAATCCATGCGATACAAATGGTTTAGCTTCAAATACTTGCGATATAAACGATATAGCACCCAATGCATGCGATACAAACGAGTTATCTTCACATTCATTCGAAACACATGACTTAGGTTCAAATCAATGCGAAGTAGAAGGTTTAGCTTCAAATCCAAGAGAAACAAATGATTTTGCTTCAAATACTTGCGATATAAATGATTTAGATTCAACAGCATGCGAAACAAACAAGTTAGATTCAAATCCAAGCAAAACACGAGATCTTGATTCAAATCAATGCCGAGTAGAAGTTTTAGCTTCAAATCCATGCGAAACACACGATTTAAATTCAAATCCACGCGGAGTAGAAGGTTTAACTTTAAATCCATGCGAAACGAATGATTTAGCTTCAAATACTTCCGATATAAATGATTTAGCTTCAACTGTATGCGAAACAAACGAGTTAGCTTCAAAACCATGCGAAACACATGATTTGTCTTCAAAGCAATGCGAAGTAGAAGGTTTAGCTTCAAATCCATGCGAAACAAATGATTTAGCTTCCAATACTTACGATATAAGTGATATAGCTTCAACTGCATGCGAAACAAACGAGCTAGCTTCAAATCCACGCGAAACACATGATTTATCTTGCATGCATTGCGAAGTAGAAGGTTCAGCTTGAAATCCATGCGAAACAAATGATTTAGCTTCAAATACTTGCGATATAAATGATTTAGCTTCAACTGGAAGCGAGACAAAAGAGTTAGCTTCACATTCATGCGAAACACATGATTTAGCTTCAAATCAATGCGAGGTAAAAGCTTTGGCTTCAAATCCATGCGAAACAAATGATTTAGCTTCAAATACTTCCGATATAAATGATTTAGATTCAACTGCATGCGAAACAAACGAGTTAGCTTCAAATCCATGCGAAACACATGATTTGTCTTCAAAGCAATGCGAAGTAGAAGGATTGGCTTCAAATCCATGCGAAACAAATGATTTAGCTTCCAATACTTACGATATAAATGATATAGCTTCAACTGCATGCGAAACAAACGAGTTAGCTTCAAATCCACGCGAAACACATGATTTATCTTCCATGCATTGCGAAGTAGAAGGTTCAGCTTCAATTCCATGCGAAACAAATGATTTAGCTTCAAATACTTCCGATATAATTGATTTAGCTTCAACTGGAAGCGAGACAAAAGAGTTAGCTTGACATTCATGCGAAACACATGATTTAGCATCAAATCAATGCGAGGTAAAAGCCTTGGCTTCAAATCCATGCGAAACAAATGATTTAGCTTCAAATACTTGCGATATAAATGATATAGATTCAAATGCATGCGACACAAACGAGTTATCTTCACATTCATTCGAAACACATGACTTAGGTTCAAATCAATGCGAAGTAGAAGGTTTAGCTTCAAATCCATGCGAAACAAATTATTTAGCTTCAAATACATGCGATATAAATGATTTAGCTTCAAATGGAAGTGAAACAAGTGAGTCAGCTTCAAATCCATGCGAAACACATGATTTATCTTCAAAGCACCGCGAAGTGGAAGGTTTAGCTTCAAATCCATGCGAAACAAATGATTTAGCTTCAAATACATGCGATATAAATGATATAGCTTCAAATGCATGCGAAACAAACGATTAAGCTACACATTCATTGGAAACACATGATTTAGTTTCAAATCAATGCGAAGTAAAAGGTTCAGCTTCAAATCCAAGCGAAACAAATGATTTAGCTTCAAATACTTGCGATATAAACGATATAGCTTCAAATGCATGCGAAACAAACGAGTTAGCTTCACATTCATTGGAAAGACATGATTTAACTTCAAATCAATGCGAAGCAAAAGGTTTAGCTTCAAATCCAAGCGAAATAAATGATTTAGCTTCAAATACTTGCGATATAAATGATTTAGATTCAACTGCATGCGAAACAAACGAGTTAGCTTCAAATCCACGCGAAACACATGATTTATCTTGCATGCATTGCGAAGTAGAAGGTTCAGCTTGAAATCCATGCGAAACAAATGATTTATCTTCAAGTATTTGCGATATAAAAAAAATAACTTCAAATGCGTGCGAAACAAACGAGCCAGCTTCAAATCCACGCGAAACACATGATTTATCTTCCATGCATTGCGAAGTAGAAGGTTCAGCTTCAAATCCATGCGAAACAAATGATTTAGCTTCAAATACTTGCGATATAAATGATTTAGCTTCAACCGGAAGCGAGACAAAAGAGTTAGCTTCACATTCATGCGAAACACATTATTTAGCTTCAAATCAATGCGAGGTAAAAGCTTTAGCTTCAAATCCATGCGAAACAAATGATTTAGCTTCAAATACTTGCGATATAAATGATTTAGATATTACTGCATGCAAAACAAACGAGTTAGCTTCAAATCCACGCGAAACACATGATTTATCTTCCATGCATTGCGAAGTAGAATGTTCAGCTTCAAATCCATGCGAAACAAATGATTTAGCTTCAAATACTTGCGATATAAATGATTTAGCTTCAACCGGAAGCGAGACAAAAGAGTTAGCTTCACATTCATGCGAAACACATTATTTAGCTACAAATCAATGCGAGGTAAAATCTTTAGCTTCAAATCCATGCGAAACAAATGATTTAGCTTCAAATACTTGCGATATAAATGATTTAGATATTACTGCATGCGAAACAAACGAGTTAGCTTCAAATCCACGCGAAACACATGATTTATCTTCCATGTATTGCGAAGTAGAAGGTTCAGCTTCAAATCCATGCGAAACAAATGATTTAGCTTCAAATACTTGCGATATAAATGATTTAGCTTCAACCGGAAGCGAGACAAAAGAGTTAGGTTCACAGTCATTCGAAACACATGATTTAGCTTCAAATCAATGCGAAGTAAAAGGTTTAGCTTCAAATCCATGCGAAACAAATGATTTAGCTTCAAATACTATCGATATAAATGATTTAGCTTCAACTGGAAGCGAAACAAGCGAGTTAGCTTCTAATCCATGCGAAACAAATGATTTATCTTCACGTTTTTTCGATATAAACGATATAGCTTCAAATGCATACGAAACAAACCAGTTGAGTTCACAGACATTCGAAACACATGATTTAGCTTCAAATCAATGCGAAGTAGAAGGTTAAGCTTCAAATCCATGCGAAACAAATGATTTAGCTTCAAAGACTATCGATATAAATGATATAGCTTCAAATGCATGCGAAACAAGCGAGTTAGCTTCACTTTCATTCGAAACAAATGATTTATCTTCAAATCAATGCGAAGTAGAAGGTTTAGCTTCAAATCCATGCGACACAAATGATTTAGCTTCAAATGCTTGCGATATAAATGATTTAGCTTCAACTGGAAACGAGACAAACTAGCTAGCTTCACATTCATGCGAAACACATGATTTAGCTTCAAATACTTCCGATATAAATGATTTAGCTTCAACTGCATGCGAAACAAACAAGTTAGATTCAAATCCATGCGAAAGACGAGATTTAGATTTAAATCAATGCGGAGTAGAAGTTTTAGCTACAAATCCATGCGAAACAAATGATTTAGCTTCAAATACTTGCGATATAAACGATATAGCTTCCAATGCATGCGATACAAACGAGTTATCTTCACATTCATTCGAAACACATGACTTAGGTTCAAATCAATGCGAAGTAGAACGTTTAGCTTCAAATCCAAGAGAAACAAATGATTTTGCTTCAAATACTTGCGATATAAATGATTTAGCTTCAACTGCATGCGAAACATACGAGTTAGATTCAAATCCATGCGAAACACATGATTTGTCTTCAAAGCAATGCGAAGTAGAAGGTTTTGCTTCAAATCCAAGCGAAACAAGTGATTTAACTTCAAATACTAGCGATATAAATGATATAGCTTCAATTGGAAGCGAAACAAGCGAGTTAGCTTCTAATCCATGCAAAACAAATGATTTACCTTCGAATACTAGCGATATAAATGATATAGCGTCAACTGGAAGCGAAACAAGCGAGTTAGCCTCTAATCCATGCGAAAAAAAACAGTTAGCTTCAAATACTTGCGATATGAACGATATAGATTCAAATGCATGCGAAACAAACGAGTTAGCTTCAAATCCACGCGAAACACATGATTTGTCTTCAAAGGATTAGGAAGTAGAAGGTTTAGATTCAAATCCATGCGAAACAAATGATTTAGCTTCAAATACTTGCGATATAAACGATATAGCTTCAAATCCATGCGAAACAAACGAGTCAGCTTCACATTCATTCGAAACACATGATGTTGCTTCAAATCAATGCGAAGAAGAAGGTTTGGTTCAAATCCAAGAGAAACAAATGACTTTGCTTCAAATACTTCCGATATAAATGATTTAGCTTCAACTGGATGCGAGACAAACGAGTTAGCTTCACATTCATGCGAAACAAATGATTTAGCTTCAAATCAATCCGAAGTAGAAGATTTAGCTTCAAATCCAAGCGAAACAAATGATTTTGCTTCAAATACTTGCGATATAAATGATTTAGATTCAACTCCATGCGAAACAAACGTGTTAGCTTCACATTCATGCGAAACAAATGATTTAGGTTCAAATACCTGCGATATAAACGGAATAGATTCAAATGCATGCGAAACAAAGAAGTTAGCTTCACGTTCATTCGAAGCACATGATTTAGCTTCAAATCAATGCGAAGAAGAAGGTTTGGTTCAAATCCAAGAGAAATAAATGACTTTGCATCAAATACTTGCGATATAAATGATTTAGATTCAACTGCATGTGAAACAAACGAGTTAGTTTCAAATCCATGCGAAACACATGATTTAGCTTCAAATCAATGCGAGGTAAAAGCTTTGACTTCAAATCCATGCGAAACAAATGATTTAGCTTCAAATACTTGCGATATAAATGATTTAGATTCAACTGCATGCGAAACAAACAAGTTAGATTCAAATCCATGAGACAAACGAGATTTAGATTTAAATCAATGCGGAGTAGAAGTTTTAGCTACAAATCCATTCGAAACAAATGATTTAGCTTCAAATACTTGCGATATAAACGATATAGCTTCAAATGCATACGATACAAACGAGTTAGCTTCACATTCATTCGAAACACATGACTTAGGTTCACATAAATGCGAAGTAGAAGGTGTAGCTTCAAATCGATGCGAAACAAATGATTTAGCTTCAAATACTTGCGATATAAATGATTTACCTTTAACTGGAAGCGAAACAAGCGAGTTAGCTTCAAATACATGCGAAACAAATGATTTGTCTTCAAAGGAATACGAAGTAGAAGGATTAGCTTCAAATCCATGCGAAACAAATGATTTAACTTCAAATACTAGCGATATAAATGATATAGCTTCAATTGGAAGCGAAACAAGCGAGTTAGCTTCTAATCCATGCAAAACAAATGATTTACCTTCGAATACTAGCGATATAAATGATATAGCGTCAACTGGAAGCGAAACAAGCGAGTTAGCCTCTAATCCATGCGAAAAAAAACAGTTAGCTTCAAATACTTGCGATATGAACGATATAGATTCAAATGCATGCGAAACAAACGAGTTAGCTTCAAATCCACGCGAAACACATGATTTGTCTTCAAAGGATTACGAAGTAGAAGGTTTAGATTCAAATCCATGCGAAACATATGATTTAGCTTCAAATACTTGCGATATAAACGATATAGCTTCAAATCCATGCGAAACAAACGAGTCAGCTTCACATTCATTCGAAACACATGATTTTGCTTCAAATCAATGCGAAGAAGAAGGTTTGGTTCAAATCCAAGAGAAACAAATGACTTTGCTTCAAATACTTGCGATATAAATGATTTAGATTCAACTGCATGCGAAACAACCAAGTTAGATTCAAATCCATGCAAAACACGAGATTTAGATTCAAATCAATGCCGAGCAGAAGTTTTAGCTTCAAATCCATTCGAAACAAAAGTTTTAGATTCAAATAATTGCGATATAAATGATTTAGATTCAACTGCATGCGAAACAAACAACTTAGATTCATATACATGCGATACAAATGATTTAGATTCAAATCTATCCGAAGTAGAAGATTTAGCTTCAAATCCAAGCGAAACAAATGATTTTGCTTCAAATACTTGCGATATAAATGATTTAGATTCAACTCCATGCGAAACAAACGTGTTAGCTTCACATTCATGCGAAACAAATGATTTAGCTTCAAATACCTGCGATATAAACGGAATAGATTCAAATGCATGCGAAACAAAGAAGTTAGCTTCACGTTCATTCGAAGCACATGATTTAGCTTCAAATCAATGCGAAGAAGAAGGTTTGGTTCAAATCCAAGAGAAATAAATGACTTTGCATCAAATACTTGCGATATAAATGATTTAGATTCAACTGCATGCGAAACAAACAAGTTAGATTAAAATCCATGCAAAACACGAGATTTAGATTCAAATCAATGCCGAGCAGAAGTTTTAGCTTCAAATCCATGCGAAACACATGATTTAACTTCAAATCCACGCGGAGTAGAAGGTTTAGCTTCAAATCCATGCGAAACAAATGATTTTGCTTCAAATACTTGCGATAAAATTGATTTTGATTCAACTGCATGCGAAACAATCGAGTTAGATTCAAATCCACGCGAAACACATGATTTATCTTCCATGCATTGCGAAGTAGAAGGTTCAGCTTCAAATCCATGCGAAACAAATGATTTAGCTTCAAATACCAGCGATATAAATGATTTAGCTTCAACTGGAAGCGAAACAAGCGAGTTAGCTTCAAATGCATGCGAAACAAACGAGTTAGCTTCTAAACCATGCGAAACACATGATTTAATTTCTAATCAATGCAGAGTAGAAGGTTCAGCTTCAAATCCATGCGAAACAAATGATTTAGCTTCAAATCCATGCGAACCACGTGATTTAGCTTCAAATCAATGCGGAGTAGAAGGTTTATCTTCAAATCCATGCGAAATAAATGATTTAGCTTCAAATCCTTGCGATATAAATGATTTAGCTTCAACTTGAAGCGAAACAAGCGAGTTAGCTTCTAAACCATGCGAAACACATGATTTAACTTCTAATCAATGCGGAGTAGATGGTTTAGCTTCAAATCCATGCGAAACAAATGATTTAGCTTCAAATCCGTGCGAACCACGTGATTTAGCTACAAATCAATGTGGAGTAGAAGGTTGAGCTTCAAATCCATGCGAAACAAATGATTTAGCTTCAAATACTTGCGATATAAATGATTTAGCTTCAACTGGATGCGAGACAAACGAGTTAGCTTCACATTCATGCGAAACAAATGATTTAGCTTCAAATACTTGCGATATAAACGGAATAGATTCAAATGCATGCGAAACAAAGAAGTTAGCTTCACGTTCATTCGAAGCACATGATTTAGCTTCAAATCAATGCGAAGTAAAAGGTTTAGCTTTAAATCCAAGCGAAACAAATGATTTAGCTTCAAATACTTGCGATATAAATGATTTAGATTCTACTCCACGCGAAACAAACGAGTTAGCTTCAAATCCAAGCAAAACACGAGATTTAGATTCAAATCAATGCCGAGCAGAAGTTTTAGCTTCAAATCCATGCGAAACACATGATTTAACTTCAAATCCACGCGGAGTAGAAGGTTTAGCTTCAAATCCATGCGAAACAAATGATTTTGCTTCAAATACTTGCGATAAAATTGATTTTGATTCAACTGCATGCGAAACAATCGAGTTAGATTCAAATCCATGCGAAACACATGATTTATCTTCAAAGCTACGCGAAGTAGAAGGTTTAGCTTCAAATCCATGTGAAACAAATGATTTTGCTTCAAATACTTGCGATAAAATTGATTTTGATTCAACTGCATACGAAACAAACAAGCTAGATTCAAATCCATGCAAAACACGAGATTTAGATTCAAATCAATGCCGAGTAGAAGTTTTAGCTTCAAATCCATGCGAAACAAATGAATAGCTTCAAATACTTCCGATATGAATGATTTAGCTTCAACTGGAAGCGAGACAAACGAGTTATCTTCACATTCACGCGAAACACATGATTTAACTTCAAATGAATGCGTAGTAGAAGTTTTAGCTTCAAATCCATGCGAAACAAATGATTTAGCTTCAAATACCAGCGATATAAATGATTTAGCTTCAACTGGAAGCGAAACAAGCGAGTTAGCTTCAAATGCATGCGAAACAAACGAGTTAGCTTCTAAACCATGCGAAACACATGATTTAATTTCTAATCAATGCAGAGTAGAAGTTTCAGCTTCAAATCCATGCGAAACAAATGATTTAGCTTCAAATCCATGCGAACCACGTGATTTAGCTTCAAATCAATGCGGAGTAGAAGGTTTATCTTCAAATCCATGCGAAATAAATGATTTAGCTTCAAATCCTTGCGATATAAATGATTTAGCTTCAACTTGAAGCGAAACAAGCGAGTTAGCTTCTAAACCATGCGAAACACATGATTTAACTTCTAATCAATGCGGAGTAGATGGTTTAGCTTCAAATCCATGCGAAACAAATGATTTAATTTCAAATACTAGCGATGTAAATGATATAGCTTCAACTGGAAGCGAAACAATCGAGTTAGCATCTAATCCATGCGAAACGAATGATTTAGCTTCAAATACTTGCGATATGAACGATATAGCTTCAAATGCATGCGAAACAAACGAGATAGCTTCACATTCATTCGAAACACGTGATTTAGCTTCAAATCAATGCGAAGTAGAAGGTTTAGCTTCAAATCCAAGCGAAACAAATAATTTAGCTTCAAATACTTCCGATATAAATGATTTAGCTTCAACTGGATGCGAGACAAACGAGTTAGCTTCACATTCATGCGAAACAAATGATTTAGCTTCAAATACTTGCGATATAAACGGAATAGATTCAAATGCATGCGAAACAAAGAAGTTAGCTTCACGTTCATTCGAAGCACATGATTTAGCTTCAAATCAATGCGTAGTAAAAGGTTTAGCTTCATATCCATGCGAAACAAACGAGTTAGCTTCAAATCCACGCGAAACACATGATTTATCTTCCATTCATTGCGAAGTAGAAGGTTTAGCTTCAAATCCGTGCGAAACAAATAATTTAGCTTCAAATACTTCCGATATAAATGATTTAGCTTCAACTGGATGCGAGACAAACGAGTTAGCTTCACATTCATGCGAAACAAATGATTTAGCTTCAAATACTTGCGATATAAACGGAATAGATTCAAATGCATGCGAAACAAAGAAGTTAACTTCACGTTCATTCGAAGCACATGATTTAGCTTCAAATCAATGCGAAGTAAAAGGTTTAGCTTTAAATCCAAGCGAAACAAATGATTTAGCTTCAAATACTTGCGATATAAATGATTTAGATTCTACTCCACGCGAAACAAACGAGTTAGCTTCAAATCCACGCGAAACACATGATTTATCTTCCATGCAATGCGAAGTAGAAGGTTTAGCTTCAAATCCATGCGAAACAAATGATTCAAATACTTGCGATATAAATGATTTAGCTTCAACTGGAAGCGAGACAAACGAGCTAGCTTCACATTCATGCGAATCACATGATTTAGCTTCAAATCAATGCGAAGTAAAAGGTTTAGCTTCAAATCCAAGCGAAACAAATGATTTAACTTCAAATACTAGCGATATAAATGATATAGCTTCAATTGGAAGCGAAACAAGCGAGTTAGCTTCTAATCCATGCGAAACAAATGTTTTACCTTCGAATACTAGCGATACAAATGATTTAGCGTCAACTGGAAGCGAAACAAGCGAGTTAGCCTCTAATCCATGCGAAAAAAACAGTTAGCTTCAAATACTTGCGATATGAACGATATAGATTCAACTGCATGCGAAACAATCGAGTTAGATTCAAATCCACGCGAAACACATGATTTATCTTCCATGCATTGCGAAGTAGAAGGTTCAGCTTCAAATCCATGCGAAACAAATGATTTAGCTTCAAATACCAGCGATATAAATGATTTAGCTTCAACTGGAAGCGAAACAAGCGAGTTAGCTTCAAATGCATGCGAAACAAACGAGTCAGCTTCTAAACCATGCGAAACACATGATTTAATTTCTAATCAATGCAGAGTAGAAGGTTCAGCTTCAAATCCATGCGAAACAAATGATTTAGCTTCAAATCCATGCGAACCACGTGATTTAGCTTCAAATCAATGCGGAGTAGAAGGTTTATCTTCAAATCCATGCGAAATAAATGATTTAGCTTCAAATCCTTGCGATATAAATGATTTAGCTTCAACTTGAAGCGAAACAAGCGAGTTAGCTTCTAAACCATGCGAAACACATGATTTAACTTCTAATCAATGTGGAGTAGATGGTTTAGCTTCAAATCCATGCGAAACAAATGATTTAGCTTCAAATCCGTGCGAACCACGTGATTTAGCTACAAATCAATGTGGAGTAGAAGGTTGAGCTTCAAATCCATGCGAAACAAATGATTTAGCTTCAAATACTTGCGATATAAATGATTTAGCTTCAACTGGAAGCGAGACAATCGAGCTAACTTCACATTCATGCGAAACACATGATTTAGCTTCAAATCAATGCGGAGTAAAAGGTTTAGCTTCAAATCCAAGCGAAACAAATAATTTAGCTTCAAATACTTCCGATATAAATGATTTAGCTTCAACTGGATGCGAGACAAACGAGTTAGCTTCACATTCATGCGAAACAAATGATTTAGCTTCAAATACTTGCGATATAAACGGAATAGATTCAAATGCATGCGAAACAAAGAAGTTAGCTTCACGTTCATTCGAAGCACATGATTTAGCTTCAAATCAATGCGTAGTAAAAGGTTTAGCTTCATATCCATGCGAAACAAACGAGTTAGCTTCAAATCCACGCGAAACACATGATTTATCTTCCATTCATTGCGAAGTAGAAGGTTTAGCTTCAAATCCGTGCGAAACAAATAATTTAGCTTCAAATACTTCCGATATAAATGATTTAGCTTCAACTGGATGCGAGACAAACGAGTTAGCTTCACATTCATGCGAAACAAATGATTTAGCTTCAAATACTTGCGATATAAACGGAATAGATTCAAATGCATGCGAAACAAAGAAGTTAACTTCACGTTCATTCGAAGCACATGATTTAGCTTCAAATCAATGCGAAGTAAAAGGTTTAGCTTTAAATCCAAGCGAAACAAATGATTTAGCTTCAAATACTTGCGATATAAATGATTTAGATTCTACTCCACGCGAAACAAACGAGTTAGCTTCAAATCCACGCGAAACACATGATTTATCTTCCATGCAATGCGAAGTAGAAGGTTTAGCTTCAAATCCATGCGAAACAAATGATTCAAATACTTGCGATATAAATGATTTAGCTTCAACTGGAAGCGAGACAAACGAGCTAGCTTCACATTCATGCGAAACACATGATTTAGCTTCAAATCAATGCGAAGTAAAAGGTTTAGCTTCAAATCCAAGCGAAACAAATGATTTAACTTCAAATACTAGCGATATAAATGATATAGCTTCAATTGGAAGCGAAACAAGCGAGTTAGCTTCTAATCCATGCGAAACAAATGTTTTACCTTCGAATACTAGCGATACAAATGATTTAGCGTCAACTGGAAGCGAAACAAGCGAGTTAGCCTCTAATCCATGCGAAAAAAACAGTTAGCTTCAAATACTTGCGATATGAACGATATAGATTCAACTGCATGCGAAACAATCGAGTTAGATTCAAATCCACGCGAAACACATGATTTATCTTCCATGCATTGCGAAGTAGAAGGTTCAGCTTCAAATCCATGCGAAACAAATGATTTAGCTTCAAATACCAGCGATATAAATGATTTAGCTTCAACTGGAAGCGAAACAAGCGAGTTAGCTTCAAATGCATGCGAAACAAACGAGTTAGCTTCTAAACCATGCGAAACACATGATTTAATTTCTAATCAATGCAGAGTAGAAGGTTCAGCTTCAAATCCATGCGAAACAAATGATTTAGCTTCAAATCCATGCGAACCACGTGATTTAGCTTCAAATCAATGCGGAGTAGAAGGTTTATCTTCAAATCCATGCGAAATAAATGATTTAGCTTCAAATCCTTGCGATATAAATGATTTAGCTTCAACTTGAAGCGAAACAAGCGAGTTAGCTTCTAAACCATGCGAAACACATGATTTAACTTCTAATCAATGTGGAGTAGATGGTTTAGCTTCAAATCCATGCGAAACAAATGATTTAGCTTCAAATCCGTGCGAACCACGTGATTTAGCTACAAATCAATGTGGAGTAGAAGGTTGAGCTTCAAATCCATGCGAAACAAATGATTTAGCTTCAAATACTTGCGATATAAATGATTTAGCTTCAACTGGAAGCGAGACAATCGAGCTAACTTCACATTCATGCGAAACACATGATTTAGCTTCAAATCAATGCGGAGTAAAAGGTTTAGCTTCAAATCCAAGGGAAACAAATGATTTAGCTTCAAATACTTGCGATATAAACGATAAAGCTTCAAATGCATGCGATACAAACGAGTTAGATTCTAATCCATGCGAAACAAATGATTTAGTTTCAAATACTTGCGATATAAACGATATAGATTCAAATGCATGCGAAACAAACGAGATAGCTTCACATTCATTCGAAAGACATGATTTAGCATCAAATCAATGCGAAGAAGAGGGTTTTTGCATCAAATCCAAGCGAAACACATGATTTGTCTTCAAAGGAATACGAAGTAGAAGGTTTAGCTTCAAATCCATGCGAAACAAATGATTTAATTTCAAATACTAGCGATGTAAATGATATAGCTTCAACTGGAAGCGAAACAATCGAGTTAGCATCTAATCCATGCGAAACGAATGATTTAGCTTCAAATACTTGCGATATGAACGATATAGCTTCAAATGCATGCGAAACAAACGAGATAGCTTCACATTCATTCGAAACACGTGATTTAGCTTCAAATCAATGCGAAGTAAAAGGTTTAGCTTTAAATCCAAGCGAAACAAATGATTTAGCTTCAAATACTTGCGATATAAATGATTTAGATTCTACTCCACGCGAAACAAACGAGTTAGCTTCAAATCCAAGCAAAACACGAGATTTAGATTCAAATCAATGCCGAGCAGAAGTTTTAGCTTCAAATCCATGCGAAACACATGATTTAACTTCAAATCCACGCGGAGTAGAAGGTTTAGCTTCAAATCCATGCGAAACAAATGATTTTGCTTCAAATACTTGCGATAAAATTGATTTTGATTCAACTGCATGCGAAACAATCGAGTTAGATTCAAATCCATGCGAAACACATGATTTATCTTCAAAGCTACGCGAAGTAGAAGGTTTAGCTTCAAATCCATGTGAAACAAATGATTTTGCTTCAAATACTTGCGATAAAATTGATTTTGATTCAACTGCATACGAAACAAACAAGCTAGATTCAAATCCATGCAAAACACGAGATTTAGATTCAAATCAATGCCGAGTAGAAGTTTTAGCTTCAAATCCATGCGAAACAAATGAATAGCTTCAAATACTTCCGATATGAATGATTTAGCTTCAACTGGAAGCGAGACAAACGAGTTATCTTCACATTCACGCGAAACACATGATTTAACTTCAAATGAATGCGTAGTAGAAGTTTTAGCTTCAAATCCATGCGAAACAAATGATTTAGCTTCAAATACCAGCGATATAAATGATTTAGCTTCAACTGGAAGCGAAACAAGCGAGTTAGCTTCAAATGCATGCGAAACAAACGAGTTAGCTTCTAAACCATGCGAAACACATGATTTAATTTCTAATCAATGCAGAGTAGAATTTTCAGCTTCAAATCCATGCGAAACAAATGATTTAGCTTCAAATCCATGCGAACCACGTGATTTAGCTTCAAATCAATGCGGAGTAGAAGGTTTATCTTCAAATCCATGCGAAATAAATGATTTAGCTTCAAATCCTTGCGATATAAATGATTTAGCTTCAACTTGAAGCGAAACAAGCGAGTTAGCTTCTAAACCATGCGAAACACATGATTTAACTTCTAATCAATGCGGAGTAGATGGTTTAGCTTCAAATCCATGCGAAACAAATGATTTAATTTCAAATACTAGCGATTTAAATGATATAGCTTCAACTGGAAGCGAAACAATCGAGTTAGCATCTAATCCATGCGAAACGAATGATTTAGCTTCAAATACTTGCGATATGAACGATATAGCTTCAAATGCATGCGAAACAAACGAGATAGCTTCACATTCATTCGAAACACGTGATTTAGCTTCAAATCAATGCGAAGTAGAAGGTTTAGCTTCAAATCCAAGCGAAACAAATAATTTAGCTTCAAATACTTCCGATATAAATGATTTAGCTTCAACTGGATGCGAGACAAACGAGTTAGCTTCACATTCATGCGAAACAAATGATTTAGCTTCAAATACTTGCGATATAAACGGAATAGATTCAAATGCATGCGAAACAAAGAAGTTAGCTTCACGTTCATTCGAAGCACATGATTTAGCTTCAAATCAATGCGTAGTAAAAGGTTTAGCTTCATATCCATGCGAAACAAACGAGTTAGCTTCAAATCCACGCGAAACACATGATTTATCTTCCATTCATTGCGAAGTAGAAGGTTTAGCTTCAAATCCGTGCGAAACAAATAATTTAGCTTCAAATACTTCCGATATAAATGATTTAGCTTCAACTGGATGCGAGACAAACGAGTTAGCTTCACATTCATGCGAAACAAATGATTTAGCTTCAAATACTTGCGATATAAACGGAATAGATTCAAATGCATGCGAAACAAAGAAGTTAACTTCACGTTCATTCGAAGCACATGATTTAGCTTCAAATCAATGCGAAGTAAAAGGTTTAGCTTTAAATCCAAGCGAAACAAATGATTTAGCTTCAAATACTTGCGATATAAATGATTTAGATTCTACTCCACGCGAAACAAACGAGTTAGCTTCAAATCCACGCGAAACACATGATTTATCTTCCATGCAATGCGAAGTAGAAGGTTTAGCTTCAAATCCATGCGAAACAAATGATTCAAATACTTGCGATATAAATGATTTAGCTTCAACTGGAAGCTAGACAAACGAGCTAGCATCACATTCATGCGAAACACATGATTTAGCTTCAAATCAATGCGAAGTAAAAGGTTTAGCTTCAAATCCAAGCGAAACAAATGATTTAACTTCAAATACTAGCGATATAAATGATATAGCTTCAATTGGAAGCGAAACAAGCGAGTTAGCTTCTAATCCATGCGAAACAAATGTTTTACCTTCGAATACTAGCGATACAAATGATTTAGCGTCAACTGGAAGCGAAACAAGCGAGTTAGCCTCTAATCCATGCGAAAAAAACAGTTAGCTTCAAATACTTGCGATATGAACGATATAGATTCAAATGCATGCGAAACAAACGAGTTAGCTTCAAATCCACGCGAAACACATGATTTGTCTTCAAAGGAATACGAAGTAGAAGGTTTAGATTCAAATCCATGCGAAACAAATGATTTAGCTTCAAATACTTGCGATATAAACGATATAGCTTCAAATCCACGCGAAACAAACGAGTCAGCTTCACATTCATTCGAAACACATGATTTAGCTTCAAATCAATGCGAAGAAGAAGGTTTGGTTCAAATCCAAGAGAAACAAATGACTTTGCTTCAAATACTTGCGATATAAATGATTTAGTTTCAACTGCATGCGAAACAAACAAGTTAGATTCAAATCCATGCAAAACACGAGATTTAGATTCAAATCAATGCCGAGCAGAAGTTTTAGCTTCAAATCCATGCGAAAAAAAGATTTAGATTCAAATAATTGCGATATAAATGATTTAGATTCAACTGCATGCGAAACAAACAAGTTAGATTCATATCCATGCGAAAAACGAGATTTAGATTTAAATCAATGCGAAGTAAAAGGTTTAGCTTCAAATCCAAGCGAAACAAATGATTTAGCTTCAAATACTTGCGATATAAACGATAAAGCTTCAAATGCATGCGATACAAACGAGTTAGATTCTAATCCATGCGAAACAAATGATTTAGTTTCAAATACTTGCGATATAAACGATATAGATTCAAATGCATGCGAAACAAACGAGATAGCTTCACATTCATTCGAAAGACATGATTTAGCTTCAAATCAATGCGAAGAAGAGGGTTTTTGCATCAAATCCAAGCAAAACACATGATTTGTCTTCAAAGGAATACGATGTAGAAGGTTTAGCTTCAAATCCATAGGAAACAAATGATTTAATTTCAAATACTAGCGATGTAAATGATATAGCTTCAACTGGAAGCGAAACAATCGAGTTAGCATCTAATCCATGCGAAACGAATGATTTAGCTTCAAATACTTGCGATATGAACGATATAGCTTCAAATGCATGCGAAACAAACGAGTTAGCTTCACATTCATTCGAATCAGATGACTTAGGTTCAAATCAATGCTAAGTAGAAGGTTTATCTTCAAAACGATGCGAAACAAATGATTTAGCTTCAAATACTTGCAATATAAAGGATTTAGCTTCAACTGCATGCGAAACAATCGAGTTAGATTCAAATTCATGCGAAACACATGATTTATCTTCAAAGCTACGCGAAGTAGAAGGTTTAGCTTCAAATCCATGCGAAACAAATGATTTTGCTTCAAATACTTGCAATAAAATTGATTTTGATTCAACTGCATACGAAACAAACAAGCTAGATTCAAATCCATGCAAAACACGCGATTTAGATTCAAATCAATGCCGAGTAGAAGTTTTACCTTCAAATCCATGCGAAACACATGATTTAACTTCAAATCCACGCGGAGTAGAAGGTTTAACTTCAAATCCATGCGAAACAAATGATTTAGCTTCAAATACTTCCGATATAAATGATTTAGATTCAACTGCATGCGAAACAAACGAGTTAGCTTCAAATCCATGCGAAACACATGATTTGTCTTTAAAGCAATGCGAAGTAGAAGGTTTAGCTTCAAATCCATGCGAAACAAATGATTTAGCTTCAAATCCATGCGAACCACGTGATTTAGCTTCAAATCAATGCGGAGTAGAAGGTTTATCTTCAAATCCATGCGAAATAAATGATTTAGCTTCAAATACTTACGATATAAATGATTTAGATCCAACTGGAAGCGAAACAAGCGAGTTAGCTTCTAAACCATGCGAAACACATGATTTAACTTCTAATCAATGCGAAGTAGATGATTTAGCTTCAAATCCATGCGAAACAAATGATTTAGCTTCAAATCCGTGCGAACCACGTGATTTAGCTACAAATCAATGTGGAGTAGAAGGTTGAGCTTCAAATCCATGCGAAACAAATGATTTAGCTTCAAATACTTGCGATATAAATGATTTAGCTTCAACTGGAAGCGAAACAAGCGAGTTAGTTTCTAACCCATGAGAAACACATGATATAACTTCTAATCAATGCGGAGTAGAAGGTTTAGCTACAAATCCATGCGAAACAAATGATTTAGCTTCAAATACTTGCGATATAAATGATTTAGCTCCAACTGGAAGCGAAACATGCGAGTTAGCTTCAAATCCATGCGAAACAAATGATATAGCTTCAAATCAATGCGAAGTAGAAGGTTTAGCTTCATATCCAAGCGAAACAAATAATTTAGCTTCGAATACTTCCGATATAAATGATTTAGCTTCAACTGGAAGCGAGACAAACGAGTTAGCTTCACATTCATGCGAAACAAATGATTTAGCTTCAAATACTTGCGATATAAATGATTTAGCTTCAACTGGAAGCGAAACAAGCGAGTTAGTTTCTAACCCATGAGAAACACATGATATAACTTCTAATCAATGCGGAGTAGGAGGTTTAGCTACAAATCCATGCGAAACAAATGATTTAGCTTCAAATACTTGCGATATAAATGATTTAGCTCCAACTGGAAGCGAAACATGCGAGTTAGCTTCAAATCCATGCGAAACAAATGATTTAGCTTCAAATCAATGCGAAGTAGAAGGTTTAGCTTCATATCCAAGCGAAACAAATAATTTAGCTTCGAATACTTCCGATATAAATGATTTAGCTTCAACTGGAAGCGAGACAAACGAGTTAGCTTCACATTCATGCGAAACAAATGATTTAGCTTCAAATACTTGCGATATAAATGATTTAGATTCAACTCCATGCGAAACAAACGAGTTAGCTTCAAATCCACGCGAAACACATGATTCATCTTCCATGCATTGCGAAGTAGAAGGTTTAGCTTCAAATCCATGCGAAACAAATGATTTAGATTCAAATACTTCCGATATAAATGATTTAGCTTCAACTGGAAGCGAGACAAACGAGCTAGCTTCACATTCATGCGAAACAAATGATTTAGCTTCAAATACTTGCGATATAAATGATTTAGATTCAAATCCACGCGAAACACATGATTTATCTTCCATGCATTGCGAAGTAGAATGTTTAGCTTCAAATCCATGCGAAACAAATGATTTAGCTTCAAATACTTGCGATATGAACGATATAGCTTCAAATGCATGCGAAACAAACGAGTTAGCTTCACATTCATTCGAATCAGATGACTTAGGTTCAAATCAATGCTAAGTAGAAGGTTTATCTTCAAAACGATGCGAAACAAATGATTTAGCTTCAAATACTTGCAATATAAAGGATTTAGCTTCAACTGCATGCGAAACAATCGAGTTAGATTCAAATTCATGCGAAACACATGATTTATCTTCAAAGCTACGCGAAGTAGAAGGTTTAGCTTCAAATCCATGCGAAACAAATGATTTTGCTTCAAATACTTGCAATAAAATTGATTTTGATTCAACTGCATACGAAACAAACAAGCTAGATTCAAATCCATGCAAAACACGCGATTTAGATTCAAATCAATGCCGAGTAGAAGTTTTACCTTCAAATCCATGCGAAACACATGATTTAACTTCAAATCCACGCGGAGTAGAAGGTTTAACTTCAAATCCATGCGAAACAAATGATTTAGCTTCAAATACTTCCGATATAAATGATTTAGATTCAACTGCATGCGAAACAAACGAGTTAGCTTCAAATCCATGCGAAACACATGATTTGTCTTTAAAGCAATGCGAAGTAGAAGGTTTAGCTTCAAATCCATGCGAAACAAATGATTTAGCTTCAAATCCATGCGAACCACGTGATTTAGCTTCAAATCAATGCGGAGTAGAAGGTTTATCTTCAAATCCATGCGAAATAAATGATTTAGCTTCAAATACTTGCGATATAAATGATTTAGCTCCAACTGGAAGCGAAACAAGCGAGTTAGCTTCTAAACCATGCGAAACACATGATTTAACTTCTAATCAATGCGGAGTAGATGATTTAGCTTCAAATCCATGCGAAACAAATGATTTAGCTTCAAATCCGTGCGAACCACGTGATTTAGCTACAAATCAATGTGGAGTAGAAGGTTGAGCTTCAAATCCATGCGAAACAAATGATTTAGCTTCAAATACTTGCGATATAAATGATTTAGCTTCAACTGGAAGCGAAACAAGCGAGTTAGTTTCTAACCCATGAGAAACACATGATATAACTTCTAATCAATGCGGAGTAGAAGGTTTAGCTACAAATCCATGCGAAACAAATGATTTAGCTTCAAATACTTGCGATATAAATGATTTAGCTCCAACTGGAAGCGAAACATGCGAGTTAGCTTCAAATCCATGCGAAACAAATGATATAGCTTCAAATCAATGCGAAGTAGAAGGTTTAGCTTCATATCCAAGCGAAACAAATAATTTAGCTTCGAATACTTCCGATATAAATGATTTAGCTTCAACTGGAAGCGAGACAAACGAGTTAGCTTCACATTCATGCGAAACAAATGATTTAGCTTCAAATACTTGCGATATAAATGATTTAGCTTCAACTGGAAGCGAAACAAGCGAGTTAGTTTCTAACCCATGAGAAACACATGATATAACTTCTAATCAATGCGGAGTAGGAGGTTTAGCTACAAATCCATGCGAAACAAATGATTTAGCTTCAAATACTTGCGATATAAATGATTTAGCTCCAACTGGAAGCGAAACATGCGAGTTAGCTTCAAATCCATGCGAAACAAATGATTTAGCTTCAAATCAATGCGAAATAGAAGGTTTAGCTTCATATCCAAGCGAAACAAATAATTTAGCTTCGAATACTTCCGATATAAATGATTTAGCTTCAACTGGAAGCGAGACAAACGAGTTAGCTTCACATTCATGCGAAACAAATGATTTAGCTTCAAATACTTGCGATATAAATGATTTAGATTCAACTCCATGCGAAACAAACGAGTTAGCTTCAAATCCACGCGAAACACATGATTCATCTTCCATGCATTGCGAAGTAGAAGGTTTAGCTTCAAATCCATGCGAAACAAATGATTTAGATTCAAATACTTCCGATATAAATGATTTAGCTTCAACTGGAAGCGAGACAAACGAGCTAGCTTCACATTCATGCGAAACAAATGATTTAGCTTCAAATACTTGCGATATAAATGATTTAGATTCAAATCCACGCGAAACACATGATTTATCTTCCATGCATTGCGAAGTAGAATGTTTAGCTTCAAATCCATGCGAAACAAATGATTTAGCTTCAAATACTTGCGATATAAATGATTTAGCTTCAACTGGAAGCGAGACAATCGAGCTAGCTTCACATTCATGCGAAACACATGATTTAGCTTCAAATACTTGCGATATAAATGATTTAGATTCAAATCCACGCGAAACACATGATTTATCTTCCATGCATTGCGAAGTAGAATGTTTAGCTTCAAATCCATGCGAAACAAATGATTTAGCTTCAAATACTTGCGATATAAATGATTTAGCTTCAACTGGAAGCGAGACAATCGAGCTAGCTTCACATTCATGCGAAACACATGATTTAGCTTCAAATCAATGCGAAGTAAAAGGTTTAGCTTCAAATCCAAGCGAAACAAATGATTTAGCTTCAAATACTTGCGATATAAATGATTTAGATTCAAATCCACGCGAAAGACATGATTTATCTTCCATGCATTGCGAAGTAGAAGGTTTAGCTTCAAATCCATGCGAAACAAATGATTTATCTTCTAATCAATGCAGAGTAGAAGGTTCAGCTTCAAATCCATGCGAAACAAATGATTTAGCTTCAAATCCATGCGTACCACGTGATTTAGCTTCAAATCAATGCGGAGTAGAAGGTTTATCTTCAAACCCATGCGAAATAAATGATTTAGCTTCAAATACTTGCGATATAAATGATTTAGCTTCAACTTGAAGCGAAACAAGCGAGTTAGCTTCTAAACCATGCGAAACACATGATTTAACTTCTAATCAATGCGGAGTAGATGATTTAGCTTCAAATCCATGCGAAACAAATGATTTAGCTTCAAATCCGTGCGAACAACGTGATTTAGCTACAAATCAATGTGGAGTAGAAGGTTGAGCTTCAAATCCATGCGAAACAAATGATTTAGCTTCAAATACTTGCGATATAAATGATTTAGCTTCAACTGGAAGCGAAACAAGCGAGTTAGTTTCTAACCCATGAGAAACACATGATATAACTTCTAATCAATGCGGAGTAGAAGGTTTAGCTACAAATCCATGCGAAAGAAATGATTTAGCTTCAAATACTTGCGATATAAACGATATAGATTCAAATGCATGCGAAACAAACGAGTTAGCTTCACATTCATTCGAAAGACATGATTTAGCTTCAAATCAATGCGAAGAAGAGGGTTTTTGCATCAAATCCAAGCGAAACACATGATTTGTCTTCAAAGGAATACGAAGTAGAAGGTTTAGCTTCAAATCCATGCGAAACAAATGATTTAATTTCAAATACTAGCGATGTAAATGATATAGCTTCAACTGGAAGCGAAACAATCGAGTTAGCATCTAATCCATGCGAAACGAATGATTTAGCTTCAAATACTTGCGATATGAACGATATAGCTTCAAATGCATGCGAAACAAACGAGATAGCTTCACATTCATTCGAAACACGTGATTTAGCTTCAAATCAATGCGAAGTAGAAGGTTTAGCTTCAAATCCAAGCGAAACAAATAATTTAGCTTCAAATACTTCCGATATAAATGATTTAGCTTCAACTGGATGCGAGACAAACGAGTTAGCTTCACATTCATGCGGAACAAATGATTTAGCTTCAAATACTTGCGATATAAACGGAATAGATTCAAATGCATGCGAAACAAACAAGTTAGCTTCACGTTCATTCGAAGCACATGATTTAGCTTCAAATCAATGCGAAGTAAAAGGTTTAGCTTTAAATCCAAGCGAAACAAATGATTTAGCTTCAAATACTTGCGATATAAATGATTTAGATTCTACTCCACGCGAAACAAACGAGTTTGCTTCAAATTCACGCGAAACACATGATTTATCTTCCATGCAATGCGAAGTAGAAGGTTTAGCTTCAAACCCATGCGAAACAAATGATTCAAATACTTGCGATATAAATGATTTAGCTTCAACTGGAAGCGAGACAAACGAGCTAGATTCACATTCATGCGAAACACATGATTTAGCTTCAAATCAATGCGGAGTAAAAGGTTTAGCTTCAAATCCAAGCGAAACAAATGCTTTAGCTTCAAATACTTGCGATATAAACGATAAAGCTTCAAATGCATGCGATACAAACGAGTTAGATTCTAATCCATGCGAAACAAATGATTTAGTTTCAAATACTTGCGATATAAACGATATAGATTCAAATGCATGCGAAACAAACGAGATAGCTTCACATTCATTCGAAAGACATGATTTAGCATCAAATCAATGCGAAGAAGAGGGTTTTTGCATCAAATCCAAGCGAAACACATGATTTGTCTTCAAAGGAATACGAAGTAGAAGGTTTAGCTTCAAATCCATGCGAAACAAATGATTTAATTTCAAATACTAGCGATGTAAATGATATAGCTTCAACTGGAAGCGAAACAATCGAGTTAGCATCTAAACCATGCGAAACGAATGATTTAGCTTCAAATACTTGCGATATGAACGATATAGCTTCAAATGCATGCGAAACAAACGAGATAGCTTCACATTCATTCGAAACACGTGATTTAGCTTCAAATCAATGCGAAGTAGAAGGTTTAGCTTCAAATCCAAGCGAAACAAATAATTTAGCTTCAAATACTTCCGATATAAATGATTTAGCTTCAACTGGATGCGAGACAAACGAGTTAGCTTCACATTCATGCGAAACAAATGATTTAGCTTCAAATACTTGCGATATAAACGGAATAGATTCAAATGCATGCGATACAAACGAGTTAGATTCTAATCCATGCGAAACAAATGATTTAGTTTCAAATACTTGCGGTATAAACGATATAGATTCAAATGCATGCGAAACAAACGAGATATCTTCACATTCATTCGAAAGACATGATTTAGCATCAAATCAATGCGAAGAAGAGGGTTTTTGCATCAAATCCAAGCGAAGCACATGATTTGTCTTCAAAGGAATACGAAGTAGAAGGTTTAGCTTCAAATCCATGCGAAACAAATGATTTAATTTCAAATACTAGCGATGTAAATGATATAGCTTCAACTGGAAGCGAAACAATCGAGTTAGCATCTAATCCATGCGAAACGAATGATTTAGCTTCAAATACTTGCGATATGAACGATATAGCTTCAAATGCATGCGAAACAATCGAGTTAGATTCAAATTCATGCGAAACACATGTTTTATCTTCAAAGCTACGCGAAGTAGAAGGTTTAGCTTCAAATCCATGCGAAACAAATGATTTTGCTTCAAATACTTGCAATAAAATTGATTTTGATTCAACTGCATACGAAACAAACAAGCTAGATTCAAATCCATGCAAAACACGAGATTTAGATTCAAATCAATGCCGAGTAGAAGTTTTACCTTCAAATCCATGCGAAACACATGATTTAACTTCAAATCCACGCGGAGTAGAAGGTTTAACTTCAAATCCATGCGAAACAAATGATTTAGCTTCAAATACTTCCGATATAAATGATTTAGATTCAACTGCATGCGAAACAAACGAGTTAGCTTCAAATCCATGCGAAACACACGATTTGTCTTTAAAGCAATGCGAAGTAGATGGTTTAGCTTCAAATCCATGCGAAACAAATGATTTAGCTTCAAGTACTTGCGATATAAACGATATAGCTTCAAATGCATGCGAAACAAACGAGTTAGCTTCTAAACCATGCGAAACACATGATTAATCTTCTAATCAATTCAGAGTAGAAGGTTCAGCTTCAAATCCATGCGAAACAAATGATTTAGCTTCAAATCCATGCGAACCACGTGATTTAGCTTCAAATCAATGCGGAGTAGAAGGTTTATCTTCAAATCCATGCGAAATAAATGATTTAGCTTCAAATACTTGCGATATAAATGATTTAGCTCCAACTGGAAGCGAAACAAGCGAGTTAGCTTCTAAACCATGCGAAACACATGATTTAACTTCTAATCAATGCGGAGTAGATGATTTAGCTTCAAATCCATGCGAAACAAATGATTTAGCTTCAAATCCGTGCGAACCACGTGATTTAGCTACAAATCAATGTGGAGTAGAGGGTTGAGCTTCAAATCCATGCGAAACAAATGATTTAGCTTCAAATACTTGCGATATAAATGATTTAGCTTCAACTGGAAGCGAAACAAGCGAGTTAGTATCTAACCCATGAGAAACACATGATATAACTTCTAATCAATGCGGAGTAGAAGGTTTAGCTACAAATCCATGCGAAACAAATGATTTAGCTTCAAATACTTGCGATATAAATGATTTAGCTCCAACTGGAAGCGAAACATGCGAGTTAGCTTCAAATCCATGCGAAACAAATGATTTAGCTTCAAATCAATGCGAAGTAGAAGGTTTAGCTTCATATCCAAGCGAAACAAATAATTTAGCTTCGAATACTTCCGATATAAATGATTTAGCTTCAACTGGAAGCGAGACAAGCGAGTTATCTTCACATTCATGAGAAACAAATGATTTAGCTTCAAATACTTGCGATATAAATGATTTAGCTTCAACTGGAAGCGAAACAAGCGAGTTAGTTTCTAACCCATGAGAAACACATGATATAACTTCTAATCAATGCGGAGTAGAAGGTTTAGCTACAAATCCATGCGAAACAAATGATCTAGCTTCAAATACTTGCGATATAAATGATTTAGCTCCAACTGGAAGCGAAACATGCGAGTTAGCTTCACATTCATGCGAAACAAATGCTTCAGCTTCAAATACTTGCGATATAAACGATATAGATTCAAATGCTTGCGAAACAAACGAGTTAGCTTCACGTTCATTCGAAGCACATGATTTAGCTTCAAATCAATGCGAAGTAAAAGGTTTAGCTTCATATCCAAGCGAAACAAATGATTTAGCTTCAAATACTTGCGATATAAATGATTTAGATTCAACTCCATGCGAAACAAACGAGTTAGCTTCAAATCCACGCGAAACACATGATTTATCTTCCATGCATTGCGAAGTAGAAGGTTTAGCTTCAAATCCATGCGAAACAAATGATTTAGCTTCAAATACTTGCGATCTAAATGATTTAGCTTCAACTGGAAGCGAGACAAACGAGCTAGCTTCACATTCATGCGAAACACACGATTAAGCTTCAAATCAATGCGAGGTAAAAGCTTTGGCTTCAAATCCATGCGAAACAAATGATTTAGCTTCAAATACTTGCGATGTAAATGATTTAGATTCAACTGCAAGCGAAACAAACAACTTAGAATCACATTCATTCGAATAACATGATTTAGCTTCAAATCAATGCGAAGAAGAAGGTTTAGCTTCAAATCCATGCGAAACAAATGATTTACCTTCAAATACTTGCGATCTAAATGATTTAGCTTCAACTGGAAGCGAGACAAACGAGCTAGCTTCACATTCATGCGAAACACACGATTAAGCTTCAAATCAATGCGAGGTAAAAGCTTTGGCTTCAAATCCATGCGAAACAAATGATTTAGCTTCAAATACTTGCGATGTAAATGATTTAGATTCAACTGCATGCGAAACAAACAACTTAGAATCACATTCATTCGAATAACATGATTTAGCTTCAAATCAATGCGAAGAAGAAGGTTTAGCTACAAATCCAAGCGAAACAAATGATTTAGCATCAAATACTTGCGATGTAAATGATTTAGATTCAACTCCATGCGAAACAAACGAGTTAGCTTCAAATCGACGCGAAACACATGATTTATCTTCCGTGCATTGCGAAGTAGAAGGTTTAGCTCCAAATCCATGCGAAACAAATGATTTAGCTTCAAATACTTGCGATATAAATGATTTAGCATCAACTGGAAGCGAGACAAACGAGCTAGCTTCACATTCATGCGAAACAAATGATTTAGCTTCAAATACTTGCGATATAAATGATTTAGATTCAAATCCACGCGAAACACATGATTTATCTTCCATGCATTGCGAAGTAGAATGTTTAGCTTCAAATCCATGCGAAACAAATGATTTAGCTTCAAATACTTGCGATATAAATGATTTAGCTTCAACTGGAAGCGAGACAATCGAGCTAGCTTCACATTCATGCGAAACACATGATTTAGCTTCAAATCAATGCGAAGTAAAAGGTTTAGCTTCAAATCCAAGCGAAACAAATGATTTAGCTTCAAATACTTGCGATATAAATGATTTAGATTCAAATCCAAGCGAAAGACATGATTTATCTTCCATGCATTGCGAAGTAGAAGGTTTAGCTTCAAATCCATGCGAAACAAATGATTTATCTTCTAATCAATGCAGAGTAGAAAGTTCAGCTTCAAATCCATGCGAAACAAATGATTTAGCTTCAAATCCATGCGAACCACGTGATTTAGCTTCAAATCAATGCGGAGTAGAAGGTTTATCTTCAAATCCATGCGAAATAAATGATTTAGCTTCAAATACTTGCGATATAAATGATTTAGCTTCAACTTGAAGCGAAACAAGCGAGTTAGCTTCTAAACCATGCGAAACACATGATTTAACTTCTAATCAATGCGGAGTAGATGATTTAGCTTCAAATCCATGCGAAACAAATGATTTAGCTTCAAATCCGTGCGAACAACGTGATTTAGCTACAAATCAATGTGGAGTAGAAGGTTGAGCTTCAAATCCATGCGAAACAAATGATTTAGCTTCAAATACTTGCGATATAAATGATTTAGCTTCAACTGGAAGCGAAACAAGCGAGTTAGTTTCTAACCCATGAGAAACACATGATATAACTTCTAATCAATGCGGAGTAGAAGGTTTAGCTACAAATCCATGCGAAACAAATGATTTAGCTTCAAATACTTGCGATATAAACGATATAGATTCAAATGCATGCGAAACAAACGAGTTAGCTTCACATTCATTCGAAAGACATGATTTAGCTTCAAATCAATGCGAAGAAGAGGGTTTTTGCATCAAATCCAAGCGAAACACATGATTTGTCTTCAAAGGAATACGAAGTAGAAGGTTTAGCTTCAAATCCATGCGAAACAAATGATTTAATTTCAAATACTAGCGATGTAAATGATATAGCTTCAACTGGAAGCGAAACAATCGAGTTAGCATCTAATCCATGCGAAACGAATGATTTAGCTTCAAATACTTGCGATATGAACGATATAGCTTCAAATGCATGCGAAACAAACGAGATAGCTTCACATTCATTCGAAACACGTGATTTAGCTTCAAATCAATGCGAAGTAGAAGGTTTAGCTTCAAATCCAAGCGAAACAAATAATTTAGCTTCAAATACTTCCGATATAAATGATTTAGCTTCAACTGGATGCGAGACAAACGAGTTAGCTTCACATTCATGCGGAACAAATGATTTAGCTTCAAATACTTGCGATATAAACGGAATAGATTCAAATGCATGCGAAACAAACAAGTTAGCTTCACGTTCATTCGAAGCACATGATTTAGCTTCAAATCAATGCGAAGTAAAAGGTTTAGCTTCAAATCCATGCGAAACAAATGATTTAGCTTCAAATACTTCCGATATAAATGATTTAGCTTCAACTGGAGGCGAGACAAACGAGTTAGCTTCACATTCATGCGAAACAAATGATTTAGCTTCAAATACTTGCGATATAAACGATATAGATTCAAATGCATGCGAAACAAACTAGTTAGCTTCAAATCCACGCGAAACACATGATTTATCTTCCATGCATTGCGAAGTAGAAGGTTTAGCTTCAAATCCATGCGAAACAAATGAGTTAGCTTCAAATACTTGCGATATAAATGATTTAGCTTCAACTGGAAGCGGGACAAACGAGCTAGCTTCACATTCATGCGAAACAAATGATTTAGCTTCAAATACTTGCGATATAAACGATAAAGCTTCAAATGCATGCGATACAAACGAGTTAGATTCTAATCCATGCGAAACAAATGATTTAGTTTCAAATACTTGCGATATAAACGATATAGATTCAAATGCATGCGAAATAAACGAGTTAGCTTCACATTCATTCGAAAGAAATGATTTAGCTTCAAATCAATGCGAAGAAGAGGGTTTTTGCATCAAATCCAAGCGAAACACATGATTTGTCTCCAAAGGAATACGAAGTAGAAGGTTTAGCTTCAAATCCATGCGAAACAAATGATTTAGCTTCAAATACTTCCGATATAAATGATTTAGCTTCAACTGGAGGCGAAACAAACGAGTTAGCTTCAAATCCACGCGAAACACATGATTTATCTTCCATGCATTGCGAAGTAGAAGGTTTAGCTTCAAATCCATGCGAAACAAATGATTTAGCTTCAAATACTTGCGATCTAAATGATTTAGCTTCAACTGGAAGCGAGACAAACGAGCTAGCTTCACATTCATGCGAAACACACGATTAAGCTTCAAATCAATGCGAGGTAAAAGCTTTGGCTTCAAATCCATGCGAAACAAATGATTTAGCTTCAAATACTTGCGATGTAAATGATTTAGATTCAACTGCATGCGAAACAAACAACTTAGAATCACATTCATTCGAATAACATGATTTAGCTTCAAATCAATGCGAAGAAGAAGGTTTAGCTTCAAATCCATGCGAAACAAATGATTTACCTTCAAATACTTGCGATCTAAATGATTTAGCTTCAACTGGAAGCGAGACAAACGAGCTAGCTTCACATTCATGCGAAACACACGATTAAGCTTCAAATCAATGCGAGGTAAAAGCTTTGGCTTCAAATCCATGCGAAACAAATGATTTAGCTTCAAATACTTGCGATGTAAATGATTTAGATTCAACTGCATGCGAAACAAACAACTTAGAATCACCTTCATTCGAATAACATGATTTAGCTTCAAATCAATGCGAAGAAGAAGGTTTAGCTACAAATCCAAGCGAAACAAATGATTTAGCATCAAATACTTGCGATGTAAATGATTTAGATTCAACTCCATGCGAAACAAACGAGTTAGCTTCAAATCGACGCGAAACACATGATTTATCTTCCGTGCATTGCGAAGTAGAAGGTTTAGCTCCAAATCCATGCGAAACAAATGATTTAGCTTCAAATACTTGCGATATAAATGATGTAGATTCAACTGTATGCGAAACAATCGAGATAGATTCAAATCCATGCGAAACACATGACATTGCTTCAAATCAGAGCGAGGTAGAAGGTTTAGCTTCAAATCCATGCGAAACAAACGAGTTAGCTTCACAGTCATTCGAAACACGTGATTTAGCTTCAAATCAATGCGGAGTAGAAGGTTTATCTTCAAATCCATGCGAAACAATTGATTTAGCTTCAAATACTTGCGATATAAATGATTTAGCTTCAACTGGAAGCGAAACAAGCGAGTGAACTTCTAAACCATGCGAAACACATGATTTATCTTCCAAGCAATGCGAAGTAGAAGGTTTAGCTTCAAATGCATGGGAAACACATGATTTAGCTTCAATTCAATGCGGAATAGAAGGTTTAGCTTCAAATGCATGCGAAACAAATGATTTAGCTTCAAATACTTGCGATATAAATGATTTAGCTTCAACTGGAAGCGAAACAAGCGAGTTAGCTTCTAAACCATGCGAAACACATGATTTAACTTCTAATCAATGCGGAGTAGAAGGTTTAGCTTCAAATCCAAGCGAAACAAATGATTTAGCTTCAAATACTTGCGACATAAATGAATTAGCTTCAACTGGAAGCGAATCAAGCGAGTTAGCTTCTCATCCATGCGAAACAAATGATTTGGCTTCAAATACTTGCGGTATAAACGATATAGCTTCAAATGCATTCGAAACAAACTAGTTAGATTCACATTCATTCGAAACACATCATTTAGCTTCAAATCAATGAGAAATAGAAGGTTTAGCTTCAAATCCATGCTAAACAAATGATTTAGCTTCAAATACTTGCGATATAAATGATTTAGCTTCAACTGCTTGCGAAACAATCGAGTTAGATTCAAATCCATGCGAAACACATGACAGAGCTTCAAATCAGTGCGAGGTAGAAGGTTTATCTCCAAATCCATGCGAAACAAATGATTTAGCTTCAAATCCTTGCGAAACACATAATTGATCTTCAAAGCTACACGGAGTAGAAGGTTTATCTTCAAATCCATGCGAAACAAATGATTTAGCTTCAAATACTTGCGATATAAATGATTTAGCTTCAACTGGAAGCGAAACAAGCGAGTTAGCTTCAAAACCATGCGAATCACATGATTTAACTTCAAATCAATGCGTAGAAGAAGGTTTAGCTTCAAATCCAAGAGAAACAAATGATTCTGCTTCAAATACTAGCGATATAAATGATTTAGATTCAACTGCATGCGAAACATGCGAGTTAGCTTCAAATCCATGCGAAACAAATGCTTTAGCTTCAAATACTTGCGATATAAATGATATAGATTCAAATGCATGCGAAACAAACGAGTTAGCTTCACGTTCATTCGAAGCACATGATTTAGTTTCAAATCAATGCGAAGTAAAAGGTTTAGCTTCATATCCAAGCGAAACAAATGATTTAGCTTCAAATACTTGCGATATAAATGATTTAGCTTCAACTGGAAGCGGGACAAACGAGCCAGCTTCACATTCATGCGAAACAAATGATTTAGCTTCAAATACTTGCGATATAAATGATTTAGATTCAAATCCACGCGAAGCACATGATTTATCTTCCATGCATTGCGAAGTAGAATGTTTAGCTTCAAATCCATGCGAAACAAATGATTTAGCTTCAAATACTTGCGATATAAATGATTTAGCTTCAACTGGATGCGAGACAATCGAGCTAGCTTCACATTCATGCGAAACACATGATTTAGCTTCAAATCAATGCGAAGTAAAAGGTTTAGCTTCAAATCCAAGCGAAACAAATGATTTAGCTTCAAATACTTGCGATAAAAACGATAAAGCTTCAAATGCATGCGATACAAACGAGTTAGATTCTAATCCATGCGAAACAAATGATTTAGTTTCAAATACTTGCGATATAAACGATATAGATTCAAATGCATGCGAAATAAACGAGTTAGCTTCACATTCATTCGAAAGACATGATTTAGCTTCAAATCAATGCGAAGAAGAGGGTTTTTGCATCAAATCCAAGCAAAACACATGATTTGTCTTCAAAGGAATACGATGTAGAAGGTTTAGCTTCAAATCCATGCGAAACAAATGATTTAATTTCAAATACTAGCGATGTAAATGATATAGCTTCAACTGGAAGCGAAACAATCGAGTTAGCATCTAATCCATGCGAAACGAATGATTTAGCTTCAAATACTTGCGATATGAACGATATAGCTTCAAATGCATGCGAAACAAACGAGTTAGCTTCACATTCATTCGAATCAGATGACTTAGGTTCAAATCAATGCTAAGTAGAAGGTTTATCTTCAAAACGATGCGAAACAAATGATTTAGCTTCAAATACTTGCAATATAAATGATTTAGCTTCAACTGCATGCGAAACAATCGAGTTAGATTCAAATTCATGCGAAACACACGATTTATCTTCAAAGCTACGCGAAGTAGAAGGTTTAGCTTCAAATCCATGCGAAACAAATGATTTTGCTTCAAATACTTGCAATAAAATTGATTTTGATTCAACTGCATACGAAACAAACAAGCTAGATTCAAATCCATGCAAAACACGAGATTTAGATTCAAATCAATGCCGAGTAGAAGTTTTACCTTCAAATCCATGCGAAACAAATGATTTAGCTTCAAATACTTCCGATATAAATGATTTAGATTCAACTGCATGCGAAACAAACGAGTTAGCTTCAAATCCATGCGAAACACATGATTTGTCTTTAAAGCAATGCGAAGTAGATGGTTTAGATTCAAATCCATGCGAAACAAATGATTTAGCTTCAATTACTTGCGATATAAACGATATAGCTTCAAATGCATG